>NW_027187339.1:3289514-3350125 GCF_028583685.1 Petaurus breviceps papuanus | reverse complement strand
CTCTCTCTCTCTCTCTCTCTCTCTCTCTCTCTCTCTTTCTCTCTCTCCATCTGTATCTTGGTCCACATCTCTCTGTATCTCTCTTCTCTCTCTGTCTGTGAATGTTTGTGTGTCTCTCTCTCAATTTCAGTTATATGGGGTCTAGAATCATCTTACATTAAAATATCTCTTCTAGGTCTCTGTGTCTCTGCACTCCCCTGTCCACTAGTTCAGGAAAAGAGTATACACTGGTGACATTCTATAGGTCAACATGGAACTGACTTCTAGCTATTATGAAAATAACACTTAGAATGAAAAGCTTTGCAGTTCTCTGATGAGGGGGCATTTATGGATGCAAAAATTTAATGCTTTGTGTCAGAAAAGGCATTTATTTGAATCCTGTCTCTGGTGTTTACTAGTTATATGACTTTAGGCAAGTCACTAAACCTTTCTGAGCCTCAGTTTTCTCATCTGTAAATAGGGACCATACCTGTAGCACTTTCTTCACAGGGTTCTTTTAGGATCATAATACCTTAAGTGTAGAAATTCTCTGTCAAGGTCAAGTATTACTAAACTATTTTGTGCGGTCAGAGTGATATTAAACCCTCAGAGATGATAGGATCCTCTCCAAATTGACCAGAGGATTAAAAAAGAATCTTTATTAGGACTCTGCAACCTAGAACCTTGGCACAGAACTTTATCGCTTATCATTTTGTGGAGATTTTAAAAAATGAAATCTGGTGGAATCACATCAACAAGTAAAGTAAGATTCCACGTGATGTGAATTAGCATGGAAATGGTGATAGAGTCTGAAGACTGGGGATAATTAACTCCTTGCTTTTTGAGTGTAATAGGGGTTTGGGAACTGAATGACATCTTGGGATATGAAGTTCAAAAATAAAGGCTTTCCCATTGAGCTCTGAGAGCCATTTGGGACTCTCACAATCTTTGAGTCAGGCAGTAAGTTTGAGCTATGCCCAGGAGTGGCTAAAGAGTGTACACAGTCCTCTAAAGACAAGCTGAGAGGAAGGAGCAAAGCTTAGCAGTGGTAGTAGTTGTGAGGAAGCAACATCCCCAGCTCCTCCCAGAACTTAACCAACTGAACTTAACAAAAGAGCTTGCAAAAAAAAAATAGGAAAGTATAAAGAAGAAATGGAAAGGAGACACTGGGAGAGCTGAACTATAGCAAAGAAGAGAAAGATGAAGGTGGGCTATTAGATCCCGGCAAGTGCCCCAGAACAGAGGATTTAACTATCGATTGTACTCTCCTTTTCCAGATTTGGGGAAAGTTTTCAAAAAAGATCTGCTCCTTCCCCAACTTCCCCTTCTATCTAATAACAGAAACCGTACTGAACTTTGCTTTTTCCTTTACCTAAATATTTCCCATATGATTTTGTCTCAAACACAAAGAGGCCGTGAGTTACCTAGTGGTACACAAAATTTCAAATTAGTACAGACAACTAAACCTCCGTCAGCATGTTAGTAACTTTCCTAACTGGGGGCTCTGAGCTATTGTAATTACACTAATAACTTTTCATGTGACATAAACTCCATAAAAGAGCAGAGAAAGGGAGAACAAGGACCCAAAGGGCACCCTTTCCCCTAGGCTAAAAGCAAGCTAACTGTTATAACAAGGTATAGATAATTAACTCTCTAGACTCTGATGTTAGAAAGAAGAGGGGACAAGGCAGAAGGAGGTGAAGCCTCTGTAAGATTTAGCTATGTCCCTTCCAGAAGGGAAGAGGGAGTAGAAAGGATCAGATGCCTTTCTGCAGTAGCACCCACTGGCATTACATATAGATGCAGGGTCTTGCAGAAGGGACACAAAAAATTGAAGTGAAAGACAGGTGGGTAAGAGGAAGATTCACTGTCAATAACGATATTTTAATATTAGGCATTTCTTAAAGTCTGGGATACAAGGGATTTGGGATACAAGGAAGAACCATTATATTGATTTGTGCAATAACTGGGTCATGGAGAGGAGGTGAAGGTTCTAACCACCTTGCATCTGGAGTTCCCTCCATTCTATGACAACCATGGACATTTCCTCACCATTCTGCATCAGAAATGATGGGGTCCTTTGTGGTCATACCATGCAAGAAAATTCATAAGTAATAAGTAGTCATATGGTCCAAAGATTCAAGCAGTGAAATATAATATAATGTAAGACTATCTAAAGAGATAGCAAGATGTCCCAGCCTGACATAAGACTTGAGTGGCATCTTATGGAAGATAAGCATGTGTTCCTAGAGATAAAGGGAAAAATTCCCAGTTCTGTGTAAAATTAAAGAGAAGTGGTCCATTTATTTTGAAATTTTCCCTCCCAAAATTGTAACAAGCAAGGGAAATGGATTCTAAAGTTTGCCTACAAGAAGCCCTAAGACCTGTCTTAAAAGATTCCTGGAATTGGAATTAAAGGAAGTGGGGGAAAATCACGAGATCTAGAGAACAAAGAAGTCCCCAATCATGGGAAATACAAACTTAAAGGCAAAAGGAGCTTTCTTTGACTGTCTCAGAAGCTGCCATCCCTGTTTCCGCCTGATAAGGTATAGAGGATCCAACAAAGCTGTCCAGAGGTGAGAGCGGGGAGCCTGGACTTGGCAGGCTCGTGGGGCTCCAATGAAGCACCTCCATTAATTATCTGGGCATTGGCGCTGCTCCTCTGAACTCACAACTATATAAAGCCACCACGTTCCCTTGGCTGCAAGCAATGAAGGTGGAAAAAAAAATGCATTTCAGCGAATGCAAGCGGCATTTGGGCCCTTATCGAAGAGTTTTTAATGTCATTTTACAGTTAATAATTAGCTTTCCCTTGGTCCCCACAAAGAGTGCCACAGAGACAAAAGGAAAACGCTAAGTGTGTTCGCTAGACTTGCCACCGGTATAAATAATCAAAGGGATGATTAATGAATGAGGGAGGAATTAAACACAACAGTGAACAAAGACAAAGGCCCATAGCCCGGCTGCCCACAAACTGAGACAAGCTGTATCCAGAGAGAAGCTACAGCAAGTGACAAACAAAAAATCCATTTAACGGACAGCTCATGAAGACTTTATTTAACCTCGCATTATGACAGGCCCTGGCGCTTTATTAACACTCTGACATGTTAAGGTGCCAGGGTCTGTCATAATAAAAAAAAAAAAAAAACCCCACAGGGGGGGGGGGGTTGGGGGGGGGGTGGGAGTGGGGGGAAGGGCACATTTTTGTGTGACAGAGAAAAAACAGAGAAGTCCCAAATAACTTAAACAACACCCTGCAGTCACCCTTTGTGAGGCGTGCCAGGGACAATGATTTTTAAAGAGTTGTTTGGATGTCAACCAAAGCAGATGAGGCAGTGCACAAATGGGCTGGTCGAAGCAGTTCGACAGGCCTTGTCCAAGCCTGAAAATGGCTACATTATGGAGAGGCCCAGCTCGGGGTCTAACAAGAAAAGACATCACAGCCCTGGGTTCTGCCTTAATGGACAGAAAGGGGTTTGGGCCTTTCTGTGTTTGGTTTTGTTGGAAACTGGCTTGTGATGGATAGTTGCTGTTTGGCAGACTTTGCACACTCCCTCCACTTACCTTTGCACCAAAAGGATTTTTTTTTTATAGGCTTGGCCTGGCAGCTATGTGAATTAAGCTGGGTTGGCCCTGCAGGAAAACTCTGCAAGAATAGGGCAACAGTGCCAGCCATAAATGAACTAAAGTTTTTTGTTGGGGTTTTTTTTTGGGGGGGAGAGACCCACTTTTCCGGCATCAGTTCCCACAGGGCTATAAAATAGCTGTCATTGCTAACAGATGTACAGAGTCTAATGAACCAGGCAATGTAATATAGCAGAGAGAATACTAGACTCAGAGTCAGGAAGACCTGTATTCAAATCCTACCACAAATGCTGTGTGAGCATGGGCTCCAAACTTGAACCTTCAAAGTCTCACTTTCCTCACCTGTAAAATAATGATTATAATACCCACAGAACCTTGTAGAACTGTTATATGATTCAAATAAAATATGGTACATGTAAAAAAACTTGAAACTTTAAAAAGCTATAGAAGAGCTAGTTATTATAATCATCTAGGTAGGCATTCATATTTACATAGCGATGCAATATTTTCCAAGACTCAAAAGTTAAGTGAAGTAAATGTTAATGCCTTATGAGGACAAGTTGAAGAAACTGGGAATATTTAGACTAGAATAAGCAAATTTAGAAGATCCAAAGTATAAATGGAAAGGGAATTCCCAGATTTACAGAGAGGTCATTATTAGATGCTCCTGTTTGAGGATAACTGCAATCAGTCCTTGGAACACTGCTGGTTTCCTTAATTAAATCCACAGCCACTTAAGAGATATCAGTTTAATCATCCCTACACAGAAAAAAAAAACCAAAGTGGATGAAAACATAGTGCCCAGACATTCCCACACAGTTGTCTTGGCAGCCCATTGAATTCATGGGATCACAGACCTGGAGCTAAAATGGACCTCAGAATTCATCCAGTCCAACCACTGTGTCCATCTGTACATAGGATTTGGGCAGCTACTACATGTACACAAGGAATTAAGACAGAGAAGGAAATCAGCCTGGATTACATTTGGCCATTTGTACAGTAATTTCCATGATGCCAAGCAGTTCTCTGTTCTAAAAGCTCATCTTTTCAACACTAGTATTCTTCCAGTGAAGCCATGTGGTTGCAAATCACAGACCACCATGAACTCAAAAGAATCACAATTGCCAAGGACCCAAAGGGCAAAGGAAAGATGATTGGTGGGTGTAAACCATTGTCAGCATGTGACCAACAATGGCTTACATGCAGTAAGCGGTCAAAAAAACAACAACTCACCCCAGTAAGGACAAGAACAAGGACACAGAAAAGGAAGGGGGTCAGTCATATAACAAGAAAGAAAAGAAGAACTAGTGTATTATATAGGCGTCCATGAAATGTTAAAGACTGAAAAAGGAAGAGAAGAAAGGAATGAGAGAAAAGAAGGGAGGGAGAAATGAAGGAAGTGAATGTGGCTCTCAAATACTGGGAAGAAAAGGGTCAACTAAACCAAGTGCCTTACACATATTAGTGAATATCATCTTTCACTCTTGGGGATCTATGTGCCAGCAATTATTCCACCAGTTTAGATGGCACCAACATTTCTTGTTCTGTTTTTCTGCTCTCATTCAAAATCTGGGCTTTTTTTTTTTAACCTTCCCTTACAGCTGAAGGAAGAAGGGTCCTGGGGCTGCCTTAAGACTTATTGTGACTCCCTGTAGGCCAGTATATGGACCATCATAATTACTTGGGGAGCCTAAATGTGGCTTAAACTCAGTAGGGCTGTACATTTCAGACAATACATCTCTACCATCTATAAAAGTCAATGTTGGCTTTATGTCAATCAATTACAGTTGTCCTTAAAGTCTCTCTGACATACCATCATCCTTTTCCCTTTTTATAGAAAACAGGTAGGTAACAAAGAGGATTGTTGTGAGGACAAAAAGTCATAAAGCATTTTGCAGACCTTAATGCACTATATAAATGCTAGTTATTATTACTGTTATTGTTATATTAATTAGTTCAACTCTACCCACTTGATCAGAAATGAGACCTCATCCACACATTGGCAAATGCAAAAAAAAAAAAACCCCAACCCAAAAAGCAAAAACCCACAATTTTATTACTAACCCTGTTCTTACAGTACAGTTTTTTTTTCTTCTTTAATTTTTTCAAGTTACTGTTAACTTCTATAATAAGCTGTCTAGTCATGGGGCAACAGGTTGCAGAAGTCTCTAGCAGTGGGTACAGATATAAAGATGAAGAGGAAAGTAGCCAAGTAGAAATAGGACAGAGGAAGATAGGTACTGGTGATAAGCAAGCATCTGTGACACAGTATGCATGGGATAAAAGGGAACCCTAGTGTCTTGGCTTCTTTCCTCCAAAATGCCCCAAGGTCTGATTCACTATCCCATGCTTGCTTCTGGGTTTCTTGTTGCTACTCTCTCTCTGCTTTGTCTACCTTCTGCCACACCAATCTTTTTTTTTTTCCTATAAGAATAACCAAAGACTGATAGAAATTAGGCATTGATCAAATAAAAACAACTGACGTGAATATCTTTCCTTGATCCCTCCCAGGCATGACTATAGTTTAAAAAAGATGGTTAATTCAAATGTGCCTCTGATTGCTAAAATGTGTCTAAGGAATAGGACAGCGGATGTTTTAAGCTATAAGAAAGGGAAAAGGATTGGGGGGAGGGTTGTGGGCCCCAAGCTACTCCTCATCCTTAAACTAGTGAGAAAGGCAGTCCTGGGTCTGGTGTCAGTCAGCTAGGGATGCAATCTAGGACCAATCACTTTAATTTTCTAGTCTTCCAATTGCCTTCTTTAAACAAGGTATTGGAGTAATGGGGATACAGTTGGCTTTTTCTAGAAAAGCCCAATCAAATATCACCCATGGGCTCTTCCTTCCTCTTGTGAGTGACTCTGTACTTCTCCAGGACTCCCTTAAGAGTCTTCATTTAGGGGAGGCCCTTTTCATGTTTTGTTCTTTATCTTGCCTGATTTCCATTGTACCAACCCATACTCACTCATGACTCTTAACTGAGTTCCTGACAGGCCACATCATATGGTGACCAGAATGCTGGACTTGGAGTCAGGAAGAACTGAGTTGGAATCTTGATAATGACATGTACTAGCTGTGTGACCATAAATCAATCATTAAACCTCTCTGAGACTCAATTTCTTCATCTGTAAAATGGGACTAATATCTACTTCACAGGGTCATCAAGTGAAATAATATGTGCAAAATACATACCTTGGAAGTTCTAAATCTTGTATAAATACCAGTTACTACCACTACTGAACCACTTACAAAGGGAATGAGCATGTGGGAATTTAACAATAATAGAAATAGCTAATATTTTCATATTTGCAAAGCACTTTACATACATTAGCTTATCTGATCCTCACAACAACCTTGTTATCATCATGTTATTTTACAGATCCATTTTACAGAGCAGGAAACTAAGGACACATAGAGGCAGGATTCAAATCCAGGTCTTTCTGACTGCAAATCCAGTGTTCTACTCACGGAAGTCATGCTGTCTTTCTCAGCATAGTCAAGTGGTGTTCACTCCATCGATTTTTGTTTCTGGCACCAGGAAGGGGACAGATTTAAGCACTCTTCTGATAGTTTTACATTCATGTTTACATAACATGGGAAACTCTCACACTATTTCAAAACATGTCGACTTCACATGTTAGTGAAAACACCTTCACTCAAATCATTTCAAGTGGCTCTGAAGTCATGTTTTCAATCAACATCTACTGGCAAGGCCAGAAACACGGAAACAAATCTTTGAGACTAAAGTAACAGCAAGATGTGCAAAAAGGGTATGTTGGGGAAAGAATGTTAGGGAGGGGAAAATTTTTTGTTTTGTTTAAGAGAACCATATAATTGATAGCTTTCTGGCTTTCAACCAAGTCCTTTTGGAACATACTGTATCAGGCGTGAGGGATACATTTTAATTATTGCTAGATGGGGGCAATATGGCTACAAAAATCCAGCTTACACTGAATAGTACCCAATCATTATGAGAGATTTGGTTTGGTGAGAAGCAATGTGTACAGTGGAAAGCACATTAACTCCAGAGGACAAGGGCTCAAATTCTGGCTTGGATGCCTACCACTTTTCTCATCTAAATGGTTTCACAACATCCCTGGATCTCAGGGGGCTAGACTTTGCAGCATCTGCATTCTCTTCCAACTATAGACCTATTATCCCATAATCCTATGAGCCCATTCCTTAAAAAATCTATTAAATGTGTTACATGCTGGGAAAACAACATGTAAACACATTTTCTGCAAAACCTGACTTAGTCACAGTATTAGTCTAACAAATTAGACAGCTCACACCATTTAAATTTTGGGCGGGGAGTGTTGGGGGGGTGGCATGAGGGGATTTTCCTAATTAGCTTTGTACTTATCCTGGGTTTAGGAAAGGAGAGAGTAGGGGTTAAAACTCTTTAATTGATTTATATTATCAAGAACGAGTAAACTAGGAGCTACATTAGATGCCCAGATTCCTAACATGTAATTTCTTTAAAACAGTGCAGGTTGAAGGCACTAGGTTTCTCATTTGGCAACAAAAGAACAGTGAATGGTTATCTGTGCTCAATATTTGGAGGTAGAGATGAACACACCAAACCAAAGGGTCTGGGAAGATAAGTTTCCGTGACATTTGCTATAACTCTTTTATATTACCATCTGGCTATTCTATATGTAGCATTCAGGAGCGAATATAAAAAAAATGATATAAAGCTGAAATTATTTCCTTGATAACACTTGTTTTAAACACCTCGCCACTAAATGGCTCAAAAGTCTCTAAAGTGAATGCATAAAGCATATAAAAGCTACAAGCATTCTTACATAAATTCTTAAGATTAAAGTAATAACTTCTAGAAAAAGGTGGGAAAACATACACTAATAAATCTATTTGTAATGGTATTTGGGCTCCACCAACTGCTTTCATTGGTCTCAAGTGGCTTACATATAAAACAATACATTTGATGTATGCTTTCAATTCCTTATGGAAAACTGTTCTATCTACAAGCAGCCTGTCGGAAGCAAGACCAAAATCCAAAAAACCCCACCAAAAAAGAAAAAGGAAAAAACACAAAACAAAACAAAAACCCTGTCTCCAGACCATGAAGGAAAGCAGAACTCCAAGAGATAACTTAAAGTTGCAATTTGTTCTTCTGCGGTTAGGTTCAAACCTGTCATTGAGGGATGCCCGAACTGGCAGTGGGAGAGAGTTTATTTATAACGAAATTAAAAAGGATGCTTTATTGAATTAGGAATTAAATGGTGAGGCTTTGCTGGGTGAGGAGCCCAGCAATAATGGCCCAGATGATTAGGGGCAGCTCTCAGGAAGCTTCGGCTGGTATCTGTCACCCATCTCACGGTGTATGGGACTAGGCAGCATTCAACCCCAGAAAACCATCTCTGGATTCAGTAATCTATTGCCCCGAAAGTGAAAGGCAGGCGCTTGGAGGTTGAAGGGCATGAGGGTGGGGGTGGGGGAAGGTCTGCCTCAAAATGAAAACAAATGCCATTCTAATTGGCCTGTAAATTGCACTCCTTCATCATTAGACAAGGTTTTGCATTTCAGGCATCATTTTTTAATCCCAAATTAAAGTCTTCCAGGTTAAACAGGGAATTGTAAAGTGAAAAATTTCTGTGTTTCATGGAGGGCAATATACAAGCCCCACGAGCCATTTTTCTTGAAATTACAATCTTCATGGAAACATTTTCTTAATTTAGTTCCTGCCTACATGCCCCATATTTTTTTCTTCTCCTAACAGGTAACATTTATATACTGATTTAAGTTTTGGAAGGCACTTTACATATATTATCTCATTTGGGAGGAAGGTGTTACTATTATTCCCATTTTACAGGGACATAACTGAGGCTCAGAACAGGTAAATGACTTGCCCAGGGTCACACAGTTTGGCCGTCCAAGGTAGGATTTGAACCCATATCTTCCTGATGCTACATCCAGCATGATATCACCTAGCTGTTACTATTTTACTTAGCTTCTCTTACACAGAGGAGAGAGGGAAAGAAGAAGGGAATCATCATTTATTTCATACCTTCTATGTGTCAGGCACTGTCTTAATCACTTTACAAACATTATCTCATTTGATCCTCGGAACAATCTTGCAGGGAAAGGTGCTGTATATTATCCCCATTTTACTGCTGAGGAAACTGAGGCAAACAGAAGTTAAGTGATTTGGGCAGGATCAATGTATGAAGTCAGATCTTAACTTTAATGAGCTATGCCCAGAATATCGGGAAATCTCTCACTGGGCAAAAGCATATTGCATCTAAATCTTAAGGAACAGAACATTCAAAATATTCTGGATTCCAAAGTGTTTTAGTCCCTACCCAAAAAGAAATGTTATTGTATTTTAATGAGGATTGGATTGATCAATATTACATAAATGTGAGTATATATATAGTAAATACCAAGTTATTCTTGGGGGTGAGGACTTTGTATGTATGTTGAATCAGCTGTATACCTATTGTATTTGGCATGATGTTTTTTCCCAATAGCCCTGTGGAAAACAAACAAAAAAAAGCAACCAAACAAAAAACCTTCCTTAATAATTAGGGATAGGAGAAAGGGTCTAGACCTGTGATTTCAAGGCAGTGGGGTGAGGCAACTCTCTCTATCAATGCAAGCTGAAAGCTCCTCTGCAACCCACAGTGTTGGAGAGTGACCTGGAGCCCTGAGGATTTAAGTGACCTGAACTAGACCACATCCATGGGCCAAATGTGTTGAAGGTGGGATTTGAACCCCCATGCTGCCTCTGAAGTCAGTTCTTTATCCACTACTCCACAATCCTCTCCCTAATGTAGGAGGAGCTCTCTCAGGAGCTGGTGGCTTCCTCTCTCCTCCCAGGTCTTCAGGATGAGGCCGGATGACCAGTTTGTGGGTATATCATGATGATAATTCCTTCTGTGCATGGGTTAGATGACATGGTCGTTGAAATCTGTTCCAACTTTCAAATTGTATACTTTCATGAAAAGTCTCATATCTGTCTGTCTATCCATCCATCCTTCTATCTATTCATCCATGTATTTATAACAATACCTTTGTGGTAGCAAAGAACTAAAAAGAAAAATGAATGTTCATCAACTGGGAAATGGCTAAACAAATCATGGCATATCACTTAATGGAATATTATTATAAGAAACAGATATAGGAAGATTTTTATGAATTGATGTAAAATGAAATACAAAGAACCAAGAGAAGAATTCACACAGTGATTACTAAAAGGGAAAAAAAGGTTGAAAGACATAACTTTGAGCAATGCAATAAGGCAATCAATTTCAGAGGACAAAGAGTGGAACATACTTCTTTCTCTTAGCTGAGAGGCAGTGAATTATGGGCACAGAATAAACAACATATTGTCAGGTAAGGCCAATGTGTTCATTTGTTTGCATAATTATATTTCTTCATTATAGGGGAGAGTTACATAAGTACAGCTAAAGCGATGTTGCTGGGAAGTTACAAGATGAAAAAAAATATTAATGTCAGTTTTTATTTCCTTAGGTAGAATCATAGAATGACAGAATTTTAGTTATAAGGGTTATCTAATGCTCTCATTTTGCTATGAGAAAAGTAAGGCCCAGAAGGTAACTTGGTGGCAGAATCAGGCATTTTCCCCCTACTACTCAATAATGAATATTTTTTATTCAGGTAGATGGAACAAATCTTTCCTTTTTTCTGGACACTGGTTATCTACTTACTTATTCGGAACTTATACTCATTTGTTTTGTTAATTACATTTGTTCTATCATCAGAAATGAATGTTAAGCATTGTAGGTCTTGGTGCTGGGGATACACAAAGAATGCAAGCAGGAGAAACTAAATTGTGGGTGGGTGGGTGTCTGTCTATGTATATCTGTGTCTGTGTCTCAGTGTGTATTCACGTTTTTGTGTAAGTAATAATATAGGCAAGCAGAGCCTCGCTATCAAATAAAACCAAAAAACTGACAGGAGTTCAAGAGAAGGAGTAATTGTGGAAAATGGGCAGATGAATAATGCTTTATGACAAAAGTAAGATATGAGATGAGAGAACCTTGAAAGGCTAGAACTACATAAGCAAAGAGGGTGGGGGAGAACAAACCAGGTTGGGAGGGAGGGGCACCAGAGCCAAGATTAGGAGGCCAGAATGCTTAGGATATCAGTAAATGGATTTCATAACCAACTAGACTGTAAACAAGGAAAGGTGGAGCCAGTTCTTTGTTTTGTTTGTAAACCTTGTATAAAGTAGGTTATGAGTATATAGTTGCTAAATGCTGGAGAGTGAGAGCAAAATTCAGTCTCTGGCCTCCTAAGCCACTTTTTCAGCCTCAGGCCTAGAGAGCTATTTGGCAAGTAATCACTAAGCACCTTCCAACAATTTGAAAGGCAGGGATATGACAGGGGGGCCGCCATGGTCTCTTATCCAGCAGAAGCTCCTAGCCATATTCCAATTCAAGGCTGAATGAATCAAGGAGCAAATGAATGTTTGAGTGAATGATCAGGTGCATGCCCATAGTCCAGGTACAACACTCAATTATCTTCTGGGACTTAAACTGATCAGGCTCCTGTGACTGTTCAGCTTCTTTTATAAGAAATCTGCAACGACCCCCTACTTTCTATAGAAAAAAGCAAAACTCTTGTCTGGCACAATCCAGTCCCAATTCATGACTTTAGTTCACTCCCTTTATCTCCTCCATGAATCCTGTGTTCTAATCAGTCTAATCTCCCTAGTCACTAGAGGTCTCTTATCCCTTAGCTTTTAGTCACAGATTTGTTCTGGGCATTCTCTTGACTGGTATGGCACTCTTCCTGTCTACTTACTCAAACTGTTCCAATCCTTCGAACTCTACCTCTTTTGGGAGGCTTTCCCCAAACACCTCAGACCAAAATGATCGTTCCCATGTCCTAATCTAAGGTCTGACTATGTAATTCTATGTATGTATTATGTGCACCACAATCTGGAATTTATTCTATACATCACTGCTTCATTAATTATCTTTTCATATGCATACGTCTTTGATCCTCACCGAGGTCCTAAGGTCCTTGAGAGCTGGAACTCTGTCTTTTATCCCTTTTCATCATTTACAGATTATATAATTGATTCTCATCATATACCTGTTGAAGAATTTAGCACCAAAGCCACAGGTGGGCAAAAATGTGGAATGAGGGGGACCAGTCTCAACTTCCCATCTCCCAAGAGTTTTCTCAAACTGAAAACTTAAGTCTTACTTCAGCTAAAAGGAGAAGGCTTGGTTCCCCCCCATCTCCGCCGCCCCCTAATACCCTCCAAAAATTTGATCTGGGGTCAGTTGATCCCAAAGGGTTTGAATCTCTGCTCTAAAATATACTAGGTAACAGGTACTTTAGTGTCTTCCTCTATCTTGGTTTCCTCATTTGTAAAGTAAACGGGGAATGTGAGGGAGGCAGATACTAAATGATCTCTAAGCACTTTCCACAGCACCTAATTCTGATTCTGATTCATCTCATGTGCCACCTTTGGATGGGCCAGCAAGAGATGTATTGCCTCTCAAACCATTGTCTTATAAGGATGGCCCCTGCTGCTCTCCTTTCAGGGACAGGATCCACTGTGTCAGATTCATCTCTGTCAGGATACAGTTAACCTTTCTTCCATCTTGAGAGGCTGATTAAAACAAAAGGTCAGCTCCTGAGCTCCCACGGGGGGGTGGTTCCTCAGAGTCTCAGCAGGGATGGGTGTCACTGAAATGGAACCCATGCCTCTCTAGAATGGTCATCCTTTGCAAGGGATGGGCAAAAGGTTTAGGGAAACCCAAAGCCTCTATTCACAGTAGAGCTCATGGATAGCTATCTCTTACCACTTCATGATCTTCCAGACGGCAGCCCCATGAGTCTCTGGGGTGTGTGTACATGTGTGTGTGTGTGTGTGTGTGTGTATGTGTGTGTGTGTGTGTGATTCCTCTTCCCCTCGCCCTCTCTTCCCCCCTTCTCCCTCCCCTTCCCCAACTTCAGCAGGCGGCTGTCCTGTCTTTTGTTCTGGCAGAGATAAGATGTATAAATTATGAGTGGTTGACAAAGTGTACTCCAGCGCCCGAGGCAGCTCATCAATCATTTTCCACATGTCGACAGATAATTGATGCAAACCCTGAAGGCGCATCTCCATCAGGTAAGAGGAGGGAAGAATTAAATCTGCTGTCAGAGGCCAAGCAGCTGATCTGTATTTAACATTCTTTTTAATTTAGAGGTTGTTGGTTTTAAGCTGTGTTCAGCCACACTTCCTCTGGTGAAGGGAAAGGCCGGTATTTGCTGCCCCAGCCCTCCTCACTCCCCCAGAAGCATCCAGCTTCCTGGGCTCAGTAAAGTTTGCAGAGAAGGTTGGGGAAGGAAGACAGACCACCCAGAACTGTCAGGGAGGTGCTGGGAAACTTTCTTTCTGTCTAAGTGAAGCTTAACATCAAAGGCCCTGGCTGTCAGGCTATTATCTGTCAACAGGTTCAGTTTGGCACCGTACTACCTACACGCAAGGAAATAAATCACTTATTGCTTTTTCTAAACAAATAAAAAAAAAAACTTCCAGCATTTCTCTTATAAAATGATACCAGGTGACATTCTTTAAGCTAATACCCAAGTAGGTCAATTTGGTTTCCTGACCTTCTTCCCTTTTGACAAACAAAAAGTACTTCTTAGTGATTACCAGGAGAAGGTGAACCTGAGGATCTAGGTGAATGGGGAGGACTCAGTAAATTTCAACTTTACCTTCCTGCCAGACTCTGACTCATTGTGCAAATCACCACCCAACATACATGTATGTGTGTACTCAAGAGTGCCCTTCTCAATTCACAGTAAATTCTTCTTTTGCTTGGCCTGGTCAGGGAGTGGTGTATTCCAGTTAACTCCATATTCTGAGAAAAAGTTACTATCTATGCCATATAGGAACCATCATTTTCCAAAGAACCAGAATTTAATCACTGAGCATGCACTAAATGCATACCTATGGTGCATACCTGATGGGTAAGGCTCTGTGTTAGGCTTGGGGAGATAAGGACAAAAATGAAAAACAGTTCCTGCCCTCAAGGAGTTGATGTTCCAGAGTATACAATGTGTATATAGATGATGAAATTTCGTGTAATTTGAAGGAGAGATCAGTAACAACAACAAAGGCTTCCCAGGAATCCACGAGCCACCTGAGATAAACATGGAGGAAGATTAGCATTCTGAGGGGCAAAGGTGAGGTGGGGGCATGTTCCAGGCGAGCAGGGATGCTTATGCAAAGATAAAGAGGCTGAAGATTAGATGTTGAATTCAAGAAATAGAATTCATCCATCTGCACTAGAATATAGTGTGTGAGTATATGTGTGAGTGTGCGTGTGTATGTGTGTGTGTCCCGCACATGTATGCTCACAAAGGGGAGTGATGTGAAAGGCAGCTGGAAAGATAAGCTGGGACCAGAATTTTATTTAAATGCCAAGCTGAGGGATTTGTATTTTATCTTTAGAGGAAATAGGGAGCCAAGATAACATCTGGAGGATGGGAATGACATAGTCAAACCTGTGCTTTAGGAAGATTATTTAGGCTTCTGTATGGAAAGTGGATTGTAAACAGGAATCTTGAGAAAGTTGCAATAGTCTAAAGCAGAGATTCATGCCTTTTTTTTGGTGTCCTGGGCCCCTTTGACATTGACTGGTGAAGACAATGTTTCTGAAAATCAGAATAATGTTTTTAAACACATAAAACAAAATACACACTATTACAAAGGAAACCAATTATATTGAAATACAGACATATACATCTTACATGTGTGTATGTGTGTGTGTGTGTGTGTGTGTGTATATATATATATTATATACAATTTTTTTTTAAGTTTACAAAATCCCCAGTAAAGAGAGGGGTAGCAAGGATGGTAACTGGTGAATCTATATAGAGAAATACATGTAAGGGATACTGTGGAAGCAAAATTGATAATGCAACATACAATTGTACATAGAGTGTGAATGATGAGTTAAGAGAAGATGGTGGTCCCCTTTACAGAAATAGGAAAGTTCAGAGGAGGAAGAGATATAGAAGGAAAAATCAAGCTTTTGGTCTAACAGAGGTCTTGGAAGTCATTTAGTCCAACCGCCTCATTTTACAGATATGGAAACTGAGGCCTGGGGATAATGAGCATGTTTTTGGACAAAGCTGGGTTTGAGATGTCACAGGAGATTCAGGTGAAGATCTCTGATAGGCAGCTGGTAATGATAGAACTAAAGCTTAGGACAGAGACAATAGTTAGATATACAACTTAGGAATTATCTGCACAGAGATGGTCATTGAATCCATGGGAGTTGATGAGATTATGAGAAGTCCCTAGGAAGATTTCAAAGATACCTGCCCTTAGTGGGTAGAGATGGATGTGGATTGTGCAAAGGATGTAGAGAAGGAACATTAAACAGCTCAAAGGAAGAGAAGGAAACATTTGAGTCACAAAAATCAAGCAAGAAGAGAATATCCTAGGAGAGGTAGCGGTCAAAAGTGACCAAAATGTCCAAATCTGCAGAGGTGAAGGAAGAGGAAGACAAAGAGAAAGCAGTCAGAGATCACTGGAGAAAACAGTTTCAGTCCAGTGGTGGGGTCAGAAGCCAGTCTGCGAAGGGTAGAGAAGTAAGGAGCAAGAGGATGACATCTCACACCATTCCGCAGAGAAGCAACAGGTCAGGGGTGCACTATGATGCTGACATTTTTGGAAACTGTCCATGTGTTGGTATACTTTGCTTGACTAAACTTGTTACAAGGGGAAAGGGACTTCTATTGCATGAGGTGTGAATTAGTGTGTAATAACAGAGATGCAAAAAAGAAAAAGAAAAGAGAATATACAGACAGGATGGTTTTGGCACTCACTTAAAAAACTGTATGCAATGGAAATCCGCAGAAACATATGACATCCTCCTCTTTGTTTTTGTTTTCATACACTTAAATGTTAAGTGATTTTAAAATAAATATATTACTCTATTACTAGTTAAATTAAGTATAAATTATATTATGTATCATTATGTATTATATTTATGTACTATATATAATATAAATAATTATATTATACTTAATATTTATTATAAATAAATTAAATTAATTATGAAATCAACCAATTTAATTAATTTTAATTAATTAAACTTTAGTTATTAAATATTAATCACTTAATCACAGAAAAAATAATTTTTAAAATTAAGAATCTCTTTTTTTTTAATGAGTAAGAGTCAAAGGAGTGGAGGGCAAGGGCTGTAGGTGCTTATTCTAGAAATTTGACTGTGGCAGAGAGGAAAAATACTAGAATATAACAAATATATTTAACACTAAAAGTACACTGAAAATCATTTGATCTTGCAGAGCCTTGGGGTGATCCTTATGAACACAATGTGAAAAGGAGGGTTCTAGCTGACAGGGTGCCAGATAAAACAACTCCTATGGCAGGTGCTTCCATGGGGAACCAGGAGGGATTGGTGACTCCATATCCATGCTCAACATCCAAGATCAGTTCCAGAGCTAACAGAGAATCCACCTAGATCTACAGAAGAGGTTTAAGGAGATTATTTTAGAAACCAGACCTGGCCTTCCATATCCATAGAATTTTGGAATTGTACCAGATCTTAGAGGTTATTTCTTTATTTTGAAAAATTCTGCAGGTAAGGAAGCTGGGACCCAGAGAGAAAAGTTGTCATAGGGGTAGTTAGGACCAGATTTCAAGTCTCCTGATATTCAAGGCTAGTTTCTCTTGCTGCCTCTCCCAATTCTCTCTCATTCCTTAAATCCAAGTATGATAGGACAACCTAAAGGTATTCCACAGCAATCAGATCCCCAAAGAACCCAATCTCCTTATTTAGGCCATTATAACTTTGGGACTTCTATCTCAAGTGTCCCTCCCACCCCCCCAAGTATACCAATGTAGATTATAAAAAGGTGAAAGGGGCATTCCACCCATCAGAATAAATCCTGACCATTAAGGACTCTCTGTAAAAGGCTGTGGCATCTTGATTTAGAAGGGAGAAGTAAATGGTCAGTAGGGATTTAAACAGCACTTAAGAAAATGAGAGAGAAAGGACAGAAAAGGGGGCAAGTCAATTCCAAAGCCTTGAATGGACAGCAGCAGGACTCAGACAGTAACACTAGAAACATCAGTAGCAATTAGAGAGTAGTTTCTAGGAAACACTACACTTTAATATATGAGAAAACCAAGTCTGGTATAAGTTGACCCACTCAGTGGCAGCTTTTGACCAGACCATCAAAAAAAAAAAAAAAATCTGATGAAAGCACACTTGGAAAGAAAACAACTGCTAAAATTGTCTCCATTTACAAGTTATCAGGGCTGGCTATCTATTCCCAATTAAAATTTCAAGATACAAAGGGTTTTCTTTTTGCTCCAAGACACCGTTGTAAATAGGCAGAGTAAGTGATAGTCACAGCCCTCCTGCCATACCCCGGCCACCTGCCGAAACCATGGTCTTGGCTAACAATTAGGCACATGGTAGCTGCTTACCAAATAAATGCTCGATACCATGGCTCATTAAAAAGGGAAGAGGAAGAGCCTGGTTCTCATGTCGTTGACACTATAGAAATGAAATGTGCTACAGAGCCAAGGCATAAGGGTGTTTCCCCAGTCAGGAACCTGTCACCACCCATCTTCTTCCTTGGTTCCTCACTATTGCAAGTCATTGCTAAAGGCAATGGTATGTGTGTTTCTCCATATGGACAGTCTTAGACTACCCATTGCTGAAGGGAAGCCCAAGGAAAGGGAGGGCTTTTTTTTTTCTTTATCTTTAAGAACATTATTTCTATTGTGATGCTGCTGTTTAGCTGTTTAGTGTTTAGCTGTTTAGCTGTTCAGTGACTCCATAGACCACACTATGTCAGACCTTTCTGTCCTCCACTATCTCCCAAAGTCTATCCAAGCTCAAGTTCATTGTTTCCATGACACCATCTATCCATTTCATCTTCTACCATTCCCTTTCAATCTTTTGTCTTCAATCTTTCCCAACATTAGGGTCTTTTCCCAATGAGTCCCATCTCCTTTATTATGTGGCCAAAGTATTTAAGCTTCAGCTTCAATATTTGACCTTCCATTGAATAGCCTGAATTAATTTCTTTAAGTATTGACTGATTTGATCTCCTTCCTATCTAAGGGGCTCTCAAAAGTCTTCTCCAGCACCACCATTCAAAAGTATTGATTCTGTGGTGCTCAGCTTTCCTTATAGTCTAACTCTCATAGGCATACATCACTACTGAAAAAAAAAAACCAATAACTGTGAGTATGTGGACCTTAGTCACCAAGGAGACGTCTCTGCTTTTTAGTCTGTTTTCCAGATTTGCCATAGTTCTCCTTCCGAGGAGCAAGTATCTTTGGTACCTGACTATAAGAGATAACTATAGATCTGTAAGAAATGATGAATATGAGAATAGAGAGAAGTGAAAGATATATGAACCGATGAAAAGTAAACTCAGTAGAACCAGGGAAACCAGAGCATCCCATAAGTCCTAGGGCACCTCGAAGCTATTGAAGTGTACAGGGACGATAACAATCTAAATGGAAGGAATACTAATGTTGAAACTGAAGGTTAAGAAATTATAATGACTAAGCTTGGCCCCAAAGACCAGATACAAGAAAGCATCTCCCTACCATCTTTGCAGAAGTGAGGGCCTATGAGTGTAGAACATTGCATTTATTGGCATTCTTTGCTGATGTGTTATTTGTTTGTGCTGAATTGTTTCCCCCCACCCCTTTTTCTATTTTATTATTTATTATGAGATGCCTCTGGGAGTAGGAGGAGGAGGAAATGAAGAAAGATGTCAACATTTTAAAAATAGCAATACATATTTTAAAAAATGAAATAAAAATAAATTGCATCATTTCTTAATAGCAATCCTACTTTTATAATAGATGTTTCTAGGATTATATTTATTGGGAGTTTTATAATCTCTGGGGTATTTCGACATATTAAAAGTTGTTTACTTTTAACATCTACTTCTTTGACAGAATTAGGGGAGTACTGGATGGGAAAGGATGGAAGAGATGTGGGAACTGGGAGTTGTGCCCACGGATATAAGAATCAGACTCCCACAGAAGATCTGAGACCAGAGGGAGAAACCCTGGACCAATCATTTGGGTTCAGAGAGGGGGAAATGGGCTTCAGGAGATTAAGAAGGTCATGACAGGCAATATGGCTGAGAGATGTTCCCACAGGTACTATTAGAAGAGGCAGCATAGCACAGGACAAAGGGCATTGGCTCTTGGGGCAGAGGATCAGGGTTCAAATCTTGATTCTCTTGTTTATTATCCATGTGATCCTAGACAAATCGCCTCACCTCACTGAAACCAGTTTCTTCATCTGTAAAACAAGGAGATTGGACTAAATGGTCTCTAAGATCACTGGGAAAATAAAAATTGTAGCCAAGGGACAAGCAATTATGAGATTCAATTTGATATATATGTATTAATTACCTTCTATGTATTTCTATAGTACGGGTAGGATTGCTATTAAAAACAATACAATTTATTTTTATCTTATTTTTTTAAAATATGCGCTATTTCAAAAATGTTTACATCGCCTTCATTTCCCAATATAACACACACACACCCCTCCTTGCTCTCCTAGAGGCATCTTATAACAAATGAATAAATAAAACATATTACCCCACTCATTCCTCACTTAGCTCTCACCAGTATACATATGGTCAACAAATGGCACCATGGAGGCAATTTCTTACCATGAATATAGAAAAGAACTGTCTCGATCTGGAGACGTGGTCCCTGGGGAACCATGTGGACTAGAATTAGGGAAACAGTAGCAGGCTTGTTTTCCCCATTTACTTGTGGGTATCAGGGTAGGAAGTAGAGAGCCCTCATTCACTCTGGCCCCTTCCACTGGCAGTTTTCTGATTTAGACAGCATCACATCACCCTCTGGTGAAGTCGGTGAGGCTAGAGTATATAGCATGTGACTAGAAACAGGTAAAGTTATTTGACTTGGAGAGGCGGAACCCTTGGATATATGCTCTTGACCTTTCTTGCCTTTTTTTTTTTACCTTCCAGGTTACAGCAGTCTGAACTGGTTATCTGCACTGGACCCTTCTTTGGCCAAAGGAGGGAGTAGTAGGGTAGCTTTCCTATCCACCCTTCCTCACTTTGGGAGTTAAAACACAGAAGGTCAATCGAAAGTCACTTTCTTCCCTTCTCAACCTCCTTATTCTCCTCTAGAGGAACTGGGCAGGCCACATGGCCCCCTGGGCTCCATCCATTGAAAGCCTCCTTAGAGGAATAATGCCCACCTTACTCATTTGAACAGGCTCTGGTATACCTTGGTCGTAGGAAACATGTAATCACAAAATAGGGATGCACGGTCACCTAGCACACATACACACATCCCATTTTACAGATGAAGGAGTTGAGGCACTGAACCAGTATTTGAACCTGGTCCTCTGACTGCAGTGGCACTTTGCTTTCTTTTGCCCAAGATAGTAAGAAGCTGAGAACTGAGTACACAGAAGTTGATTCATAAATGCATACTGAGCTGTAAAACATTCAGTAGCAATAGATGATCCTCTGAGATAGCTAGATGGAGTAGTGGACAGAGCCCTGAACCTGGAGTCAGAAAGACTTGACTTCAAATTTGTCCTCAGACTTCACTGGCTGTGTGACCCTGAGCAGGTCACTTAACCCCCCTATATGCCTCAGTTTCCTCATCTGTAACATGGCAATGAGAACAGCACATCTACCTCCCAAGGCTGTTGTGAGATTTAAATGAGATATTTGTAAAATGCTAGTCAAACTGTAAAGTAGTATATAAATGTTAGCTATTAGGAGCAATATAATTCTAGAGACACAAAATTGCTGCCCTGAATTTATAAAGGGATGCTCGGTACCCTTGCCCCCACTGCCTAAGGACATGTCCTAAGCCTTCTCTGGGCTCTGTGGTCTGTCACTGCTGTGCTGGTCGAGGCACAGAGGACAAGCCTTCTGTTTTCAGTAGATTGGAAGTTTCTTGGAATAAGTTCTGCAACATAAACTATGACTTGCTGTTTGCTGCTGTTTAGTCATTCTCAGTCCTGTCTGACTCTTAATGACCCCATTTGGTGTTTTCTTGGCAGAAATACTAGAGTGGTTTGCCATTTCCTTCTCCAGCTCATTTGACAGATGAGGAAACTGAGGCAGAATTAAGTAATTTTCTCAGAATCACACAATTAGTAAGTATCTGAGGTCAGATCTGAATTCAGGTCCGGCCGTCTTCACCAATGATTCCTTCCCCAAACTTTCAAAGCACACACACACACACACACACACACACACACAAAGGCTGTTTTAATTTCTTCCGACTGGAAGTTCTGTGTTCTGACCTCAGGAGCCCCAAAGCCCTATATCCAGCTCTCAGCCACTTCTAACTTCCCTGAACTGAACAGTGATGACAGAACTTCAGCCTCATTTTCTATATTGTCCCCATCTACACCAAATGGTTCACTTTTTCCATCTGTGGTTCCTGCTTGGAAGAAATGTGGAATGCCAGTGAGCTCTATTGTAAAGAACTTCAGCAGACAAAAAATAAAATTAAATAAAAAAGGACCTGTCCTGGGAGGGTAGAAACATTCATTTACCTCCCCATGCAACTATAATCACTCCCTGTGAAAATGTCTGTTTTTCCTGTTACCTTCTATAAGCCAAGTTCTATGGTCAGGAGGGAGCTGACAATTTATTGGAGAATTAATCCTTTCTTCCTGCCAACTCTCCCAACCTTTCTCTCTCTCTCTCTCTCTCTCTCTCTCTCTCTCTCTCTCTCTCTCTCTCTCTCTCTCTCTCTCTCTCTCTCTCTCTCTCACACACACACACACACACATCAATGCACTTTATTGATTTTTTAACAGTTCTGCTCTATTTTCTTTTAATAAATGAAATTCAAGAAATGTTTATCACAGTTGCCTAGCAACACCAAAAAGCAAAAACCACCACTTTTTTTTTTAAACTTACATAAGTCACAGATGGCTTGGGAAGGACACTGGATCCAGAAATGCCCCCCGTTGACCTTCCTCACCCACATGAGGGGCACACTTAAGTATATAAATAACTTCATGAGGAATGTTCAATTTCAACTTTTTGTGTGAATAAACAAAGAGTTTTTGTGAATAACAGCATGTACCACTTTGTACCCCTCTTGAGCCTGGTAAAAGTTTTAAGTTTACAAGCAAATCTTTCCAGCATCATAAATAAGTCTGGCTCTAAGAGAGGGTTCTTTCTGCAGATGGTCAGTGATATGAAAGGAGAAAAAATAGGTTTCTTATAAATATCCAGTTGGGTTATTGGTTTAACTAGATGTGTGTGTGTGTGTGTGTATGTGAGTGTGGTGTGTGTGTGTGTGTGTGTGTGTGTGTGTGTGAAGGGCTTTGGATATTTTCCATACAAGGGGAGTGTATCATACCTCTATAACATTTTGGAAAGTTCCCTTGAGTTCAGAGATAGTCTTAAAACCAAAGACCAAGCACTGGAAGCAGCTTTAGAGATCACCTAGTCCAACATCCTCATTTTTCAGATAGGGAAACTGAGGTACAGAAAAGTTAAATTACTTGTCCAAGTTCACTGAGGTAGTAAGCACCATACAGGGAATGTGAATTCAAAACATCTCACTCCAAAGTCAGTACTGTGTTGTGTTCTGTTTTTCCATCTCCTTGGAGTACCTTGTTTATGTTCATGTAACTAGAAAGTACCAAAGAGACTCTATCTATCTATCTATCTATCTATCTATCTATCTATCTATCTATCTATCTATCTATCTATCTATCTATCTATTATCTATCTATCTCACAATTATACAATATGCATATTTATGCCTATATATGTATACACACAAATACCCACATATATGTATGTATATAGACTTCACTTGATAACATCTGTACCTTTGAAACTAAGGGACCGGATCCCAATCCAAGAGAATAGATATATCAGTCTTTTATGGCCCAAGCATAGATGGCTTAGATGGGAGGTAGTCTAGCACATAATTATATAGTCAAGATTTGAGATCTTGCTTCTTTATACTTTTCCTTCTTACACATATAAATGCATAATTAAACACTGTGCTCATGGAGGACTGCATTCAGTAGTGAATGATGAAGAGGAATGCAGGAAAGATCTATGTAAGTCTAACCCAGGAAATCCAAACTAAGCATCTCATTTGTGTGGGATTTTCACATTTAGGACTCCAAAACCAAGTCCAACTCAGGGCCCAGACAAGCACTCAAAATGCTAATATTGACAGAAATGTTATAATAATAATATCATCACTATTATTATTAATAACTAGAATTTAATGTCTTTATATTTGTATCTTTTATCACCTTTTGATAATTAGTCCCTTCAGTCAACTTCCCAAAATACAAAATAATGCTTTTGATTTGCCCTAAATTACTCTCTGTCTCCATCTCTCCTCTCCCCCTCATCTTTCCCTCTCCTTCTCTCTCCTCTTCCTCTTCCCCACCCTCCCCAACCTCAGTCTTATATATGTGTGTATATATACATACAATTTGCAGACCCACATGTAGAGTAAGATTCTGCACCCCCAGGTTCCCTAGAATGATGAAATTACAAGGCAAATCCTTATGTCAGTGAACGTCTCATCTACTTATCTATCTGTCTGTCTGCCTATCTATCTAATTCTATACATATATACTTTATATACATGTACTTATGTACACAGACATCTTTTAGAACCAGATAAGGAACTCCTTCTACCAATTCAGGTCATTACCTTCTCTGAAACTTAAAATCTTAGAGAGAAGGCTTAGGAGCTGAGAGGTGACCATGACTTGAAAAGCCAAGTTTCTGGCTTCAAGTTCAGCTGTCACTTCACTAAGACAGGGTACTTCTCATTCATCAGTGTGTGCATACATATATGATACGCATTTATACATGTGACACAAACTTATGTGTATCCACATATGGCGACGTGCATGTTCTATATCCCAATAACCCTACATACTCTGTGTATGCTTTCTGTGTGTTGTGTTAATATTAGCATATATTTGTATATAAGTGTCACATCAAAGCAACAATAGTTGACATTTCTATAGGCACCATAAGATTTAAGAATCATCTTGCCTACATTATTCCATTTGATCTTCACAATCTTCCTAAGTAGCTCCCACTTTTATTAAAGAGGAAACATAATCAGAGAAGTTAAGTGATTTGTTCATGGTCACCCAACTAGTGAGTGTCAGATGCAGGATTTTAATTCATCTCTCCTGATACCAAATCCATTGCTCTTTGTATGACATCTGACTGACTTCATGCACCATACTGCCCAGAAGGAAGAAAATGTCAATGTGAAATCACTGGAAATAACATTCCTGGTTTTTAATTGGTAAAATGCCTACTAGTTTTTATTTCTTCTCTCTTTTTTTTAATAATGTACTATTGACATCACTGAGGCCATAGGAATCACAAAACTGGCTTCTACACCCAGGATTTCCGAGAAACCACCTCAATCCCAGAGGAGATGCTTGGGTACCAATTCCCTCATTCTTAACTTGTATCTTCCACTCTATTCAGTAAATCCAAATTCCTAAGGGGCAGTAATGTTATAATGTGCTCAACATCAGGGCAAATTATTTTTACCCATCGACCTCTACTCTGAGACACAAGGAGTTAACAGGCTCACATTAAATGGAGGCTGTTTCATTTAATTGATACTAGAATTAAATTAAATGAATACTATCAATTAAACATTCATACAGGGATACTGGAGAAGACAAACAAATAACATTCTCCTATTTGCCATCTGTAACAGAAGGCAGCAAGGGAAAAACCACAAAAATAACAACGAAAGAGGAAAACAGAAAGGCTAAGAAATTGTTCAGATTTCAAAGTGTCATTTAACTTCAGCCCTTTAAAGTTCCCAAATTTAAAACATTTCTTAGAAATATTTCCTGTTTAACTCAAACAGAAACAGAGTAAATGTCAATTGTAATGGCATTCATTCTCCTGTACACAATGGTAGCCCAGAAATTGCAGTGTCTCTGCAGCAGCCAGGGAAGTTGAATGACAAGGTTGGGACAATCAGAAAGAACCTGCTTAGAATCTGCCCGAGGAAGTCATCATCCATAGCTTTTGTGGGAAGGAAATCAGAGGATCTCAGAGTTGGAAAGGACCTCAACCTCTAAGCTAGTCTGTGCCTGACCAAGAATATCCTCAAGATTGAGAAATGGATGGATGGATGGATGGATGGATGGATGGATGGATGGATGGATGGAGACAGACAAATGAAAGAAAGAGAAAAAAGGAACAAAGGAAGGAGGGAGGGAGCAAAGGAAGGAAGCAACAAAGGAAGGAAAGGAGGGAAGGGGGAAGGGAGAACTAGAGGTAAGGGGGAAAGAAATAAGGAGGGAAGAAGGAAGGAAGGACTTGGAAGGAAGGAAAGAAAGAAGAAAGGAGAGAGAAAAAAGAAATAAGGTAGAAAGGAAGAAGGAAAGGAAAGAAGGAAGGAAGGAAAACAAGAAAGTAAAGGAAGGAAGAGAGAAAAAGGAGGGAAGGAGGAAGTAATGGGAAGGAAAGAGGAAAGGAGGAAAGGAGGAAAGAAAGGAAGAAAGACAGATATAAAGAAAGGAAGCAAGTTTCTCAAATTTATTATGTGCCGAACATTGAGTTAAGTACTGGAGACTTATCCTTTAGGAATTTAAATTATAATAAAGAAGAAACAACATATAAAAGGAAGCTGGAAAAAGGGGGTGGGTAGAAGGCAACATGATACTGACAGAACACAGGGAGATGTTCTAGAGGCCTGGTTCTGGGCAATACAATACAAGGTGAACTCACCAACTGTACCCTGCAACCCAAGGGAGGATTCCAAGGCTCCAGGAAGGTAGCAAACGAGTGGATGGAGATGGTGGCACACAGTGCATGGATACGGTCTGGTTCTGGGCAGGACTAGGCAAAAGGTCCCCTTACCAAGCCCATCCTCCTGTGAGGATGGCATCTACAACATGGACACCTAGTGTTTATTCAGCCTTTTCTGGAAGATCTGCTCTGATGAGAAATCCATTCCCACCTGACACTGTTCATTCCACTCACTTAAGGATAGCTCTAATGATCAGGAGGTCTGTCCTTCCATTGAACTCACACTTGGGTCTGCTCTCCATGTTCAAAGTGTTTTGGGAAATTCAGCGAGTGCTTTGAATACTTGTTTCATAGATGGTAAAGTGGAGGCAAAAAGCACAACATTTCTACAAACGCAGGCAGCAAGACAGAGCACATGCAACCCACCCCAGGAGGCAGCATAAGGGTGTTAGCTCTGAAGATACAGATACCAACAGGAAAGAGGTGAATCATTGAACTATTCAGCATCTAAAGGGGGCTTTTCTGAAACTTCTCACTTCTAAATCCAAAGTCAGGAAACGTTTTTTTGTTTGCTAGGGTGGGAATAGTTTGTTATGGAAAGGTGACTACTACTGAGTTTTGCCAGCAATCCTGGGATTTCTTTTATCCAGGGAAAATAGCCTTGCCAGTGGCATTTTGATAAGAACTTACCAAAATATAACATCAGCTGTCTTCCCAACACATTACTACACTGTTTGTTCAATAGCCCTGACATTTAAAAGGCATTAAGTATAGAGCAGAGAGAGGCAGCTTGAGAAAAGGTGTTAGTTTCATGTGTACTGGTGGCATCAATTTCAACCATGATACACTCGCACCAGACTGTTAGCAAAATATTAAGGCAGAATGTGTCAAAATGGGAGGAGGGAAGGAGGGGACCTAGTGCTTCGTGCTGATTCCTCATCAAATGACTACGGAATATCTATCAAGAAAGATGACAGAGGAAGGAAGCAAATTTAAAGAATGAGCCTGCTAGGTTACCATACGAGGATATGATAGCACTTATGACCTTTGTGAAATTTAGGGATAAAAAGGAAAGAAGGGACCCCCTCTTATATCTGGGGAAGTGAGGGAAAGGAGGGAAAGGAAGAAAGAGAAGGAGAGAGAGAGGAAGAGATGGGGGGATGAGGGGGTAGGCAGAGTTAGAAAGAAGAAGAAAATAGGAGGGGGAGAATGGAGAAGAAAGGGGAGGAGAAGGGAGAAGGGGAGAGGAGAGGACAGGGAAGAGAAAAGAGAAGGGAAGGGAAAGGGAAAGCAGAGGAGAGAGGAAGGGAAGGGAAGGGAAGAGAGTAAAAAAAAATAAGAGAAAAAGAAAAAAGAGAGAAAAGACAGAAGACAAAGGCAAGAAGAGAGAAAATGTGGGTACCCTGTCCCCCAAGGCTCTGAGTTTGCCCTTTTCTCTTTCTATATCCTCTCTATTAGGAATCTGGGCCACTCCCCTGGCTTTAATTATCAGGAGACTAGTCAGACAGCAGCCTAGTTTGACTTCTGGATCTATCGGATTCCACTTCTGAATTTCCAACTGTCTGCTGAACAACTCCACCTAAGAATCTTATTCATACCCCAGACTCAACTTTTCCAAAAGTGAACTCATCATCCTCTCTGCAAAACCCAATCTTCCTCCATTTCCCACTTTTGTCAACGTTGCCCTTTCTTGATTCTTACACCCCAAACCCAATCAGTTGCTTCAGCCTGATCATTACATTCCTCTTACACACTTTTCCTCCATTCCAGTCCCACGTCTATCACTCTTGTTCAGCCCTCCTTAACTCTATGTAACTATTCAAATAGCCCCCTGAGATCACTCATTCCTGTCTCTAAGTAGAGACACTCCTTAGAACATGGGTCCATGAATTGTTTTTTAACTATTAGGATAACTTTATTTGCAATCCTATGTGTTCTATTTTATGTTTTTTAAACAAAATTCTGAGGAGTCCAAAGGGTTTCTCCAGATTGCCAAAGGGCCTGAGCCATAAAGAGCATTAAGAACCTCTGTCTTGGAGATAAGGGACAGATCCTCATGCCTAGAAACATCGTTTTCAGACATTCAGGAGCATTAGGAGAACTGATACGCGCTTGGTATTTCCATCCCTGTATTTCAAAAGGCTCTAAATTTCAATAGCAGTTGACATTCAAGTAGCTTATTACATAATTATCAACACCCTCATCATGATAATGGCTAACATTTATATAACAATTTATAGGTTATAAAGTGTTTTGTCTCATCTGATCACTGATTACATGTGCTATCTCCTTTTCATTTCACATGTGCGAGGTAAGGAGGACAAGTGTTATCAGCCCCATTTTTGCACATGAGCAAACTGAGTCTTGGGGAGGTTAGAGGGTTTGTCAAAGGTCATGCAGTTAGAGCCAAGATTCCAAACCAGGAACAGTGTGAACAAAGATATATCGACAAGACAACAACAATGACAGGAAGCCTAACGAGCAGGTGCCCAGTTCCTTTGGAACTCAGAGCATTCAGAGTAATATGATAGAAGGCTGGGAAAGTGGGCTGACGCCAGGCTGTAGAGGGTTCTACTCATAAATAGCAAAAAAAAAACCCAGTCAACCTTCTCCTATCTGAATGTGAGATACTCCCTGTCTTCTGAAACTCTGCCCACAGTTTCCACACTGATAACACAATAAAATAATAGCTAACATTTATATAGTACCCACTATGTGTCAAGCACTGTGCTAAATGTTTTATAAATATTATTTTATTTGATGTTCACAACAACCCTAAGAGGTAGATGATATTATTATGCTCATTTTGCATATTAAGAAACTGAAAGAAATAGAGGTTAAATGACTTGCCTAAGGTCACATAGTTAATAAATGTCCAGTGCTACATTTGAACTCAGATCTTCCTGGCTCCAGGCTTTGCTCTCTATCCACTGAGCCATCTGAAGAACATGGATTTATTTTTTTAAATATGTTGGGGACTATATTTCAATATCATTGATTTCCTTTGTAATCCTAAATATTTTCCTTTATGCCATTATATATACACATTATTTTGAGAAAAATGTTCATTGGCTCCACCAAACAGCCAAAGGGATCCATGATACACACCGAAAAAAAAAAAGAATTGTACTGTTCTAGAGAAGAAAACCTATACCCAGAAGTCTGACCATATGTTCAGCACCTATTTAGTGGTGTGACCTTAGACAAGTCATTTCATCTGTAAGATTCAGTTTCCTTTTTCCAAAAATGAAGATAATAATGCCTGTAGTGCTTACTTCAGAGGGTGGTTGTGAGATAATGCATGGAAAGCACTTTATATACCTTAAGGGGCCATGTAAATGTCATGTCCCCCATGCTGGAATGTAGTATCCCTCCTCACCTCCCTCCATCTCCTAGATACCAAAGCTTCCTTCAAAGCTTGCTCAAGCATTCCCTTCAACATGATTTCCCTGATAGTTTTTCTCTGCCAAAATTACCCTGTATTTAATTTTATATAAATTTTATGTACTTTTGTTGTTACATCTTGTTCAGTTGTGTTCAACTCTTTGCAAGCCAATTTAGGGTTTTCTGGGCAAAGACACTGGAGTGGTTTACCATTTCCTTCTCCAGTTCATTTTTCAGATTAGGAAACTGAGGCAAATGGCATTAAGTGACTTGTCCAGGGACACACAGCTAATAAGGCCAGATTAGAACTCACAGAGATGAACATTCCTGACTCCAGTCACCTAGCTGACCCTTTTACATATTTCTACAAGTATATATTTTCTCTCCCCAGTACAGAATAGGTTTCTTAAGGGCAGGTACTTTGATATCTTTATTGCCAGTGCCTGACCTATAACAGGCACTTAAAAATGTGTTGACATGGGGGGCATCTAGGTGGCACAGTGAATAGAGCACCAGCCCTGGAGTCAGGAGGACCTGAGTTCAAATCCGGCCTCAGACACTTAACACAAAAACTAGCCATGTGACCTTGGGCAAGTCACTTAACCCCAATTGCCTTACCTTCCAAAAAGGAAAAAAAATGTGTTGAGAAAGCAATGGTTGTTGAACATAGAAGAGCTGATGTTAGGTGCCACAAACCCAGAGCTGGCATCAGTTTCAGCTTATCCACCTGTGAGCCATTACCTTCTAGGAGGTCCATTGTCAATGCCTAGACTGGATATTGGCTGTTTCTTGTTCTAGATTATCAGAGCCCTGAATGGAAGGATTAAGCATACTTCTGTCTCTATATATCACTGAACATAATTATGTGCACTGAGGGAAAGAATTCACAATGTGATGAGAAGCATTCAGCACATTTGTAAGCAATCTGGAAGCTTTTGACTGAAAAGACATTACAAATTCGTTGCAAGTGAAGACTGAGATTAGGAAAGGAAGAGCAGAGTCACATTTAACAAAAAGGACTTTCAATCTTCCGACATTAGAGTGGGGCTTGGGAGGGAAGAGGAATGGGTACCCAGTGAACAGAGTAATACACAAAGGATGTGCCTCATAAAATACATGTAGGACCCCTAATCGGTGGTCCAACATGGCCTCCCAGACTAGATGAATGCTGGGAGGGTTCTAACCAGCCACTGAAAGGAGTCACCTTGACATGAGCATGTGATACAATGTGGGAAGCAAGGAAATGAAAGACAAGTGCCCTTTGGGAGGCTATTGCCTTTGCCAGAGCATCAGGTCACTGAGAAGTAAGATGATAGGTCCTCTCCAATGTACCCTGGCAACACTGCCGCTTGGTTCTAGCATGCTCTCAGAGACACCTGAGTTGCTAAAGATCAAGATAAGCCTGGAAGGCATTCAGCAAAATGCTGTAGAAGGAACTCCAGGATGAGAGGGATCAAAATGTCCTCAGTATCTGGCAGCAGCATGGGGTGCTTCAGGGGACAAGTGTGCCAAGGCTTAGCTGAGTCCTGCTCCCAACAGATACAGGAACAGGAGACTCTAAGGGAATGTTACTCATGGAGGTCACGTCTGATTGGGTGGATACAGCTCAAGGGACACTAACACAGTGCCTTTCTTAAAGAAAAAAAGCATGTACAGGCATGAGTTCTTCCTTCAACAACATGCGAGTGAATTTTTTTTGATGTTACTACACTCTCTACCTTCCTTCCCCTTCCCTCCTAGAACTTTGAGCAATCACTTCATAGCTATTCAGGAATGAATGAAGTGACTGTCCAAAGTTCTAACTCAAAGATTCCAGATCTTGGCTTTTATGGTAGTATGTGTTTAGCAGGAATGAAATAGTCAGGTCGTTGGGGCAGCTAGGTGGCACAGTGAACAGAGTACCAGCCCTAGAGTCAGGAGCACCTGAGTTCAAATCCAGCCTCAGACACTTGACACACCTACTAGCTGTGTGACTTTGGGCAAGTCACTTAACCTCAATTGCCCTCCAAAAAGCCAAAAAAAAGAGTTAAAAAAAAAATAGCCAGGTCCTAGATAGGTGTCTATATAAGGTTCTTTGATTGGATAGCCCTACAACCGCCATGACTACAATAAGTACCACTACCACCACCACCAGCACCATATGCCATGCAGTTTGAAATTAAAGCAGTAAAGATTCATTTCTTGGACTCAATAAGATTCTTCTTCTAATATATTAACCCCAGAAGAGAAAATATATTAAGCCCCCATTTATATATGTATATATATACTTCTGATTTCATCAGTGTAGGGAACTCACAGTGTAAAAACTTCTTCCATATTTCAGAAAACAAATCGTCTCTAATTTATAATCTTAGTTGCTTGGGACATTTCAAGGTCAATGACTTGCCCACAGTCCATAACAATATACTGTTTCAAGAATATTTAAATATATGCATTCTAGAAACAAAGGCTAGCCCTTATGTACTATATCACATTGCTTCTCATTATTTATTCTTTGGTGAATTAGTTTCTCAGATAGATGCCTTTTTTCCTATCAGGTGGATGAGAATGGGGTACTTACTATTGGAATGGGCATTTGATAGAAGATAGAGCAGGGAACAGGGCTGAGGGAAGAACAGTCTTATGTCTAGCAGAGCAGACGGCATTAGGTTCCTAGCAGGATGACCAAGAAAGCAAAGAGCATTACAAGATAGAAATGTGCTGAAAAAAATAAAAATGGAAAGAAAGAATGAGATGGGTAACAAGGACATAATGTTATGACTTTGAAGCATTATAATTAACATCAAAACTGACATTTGGGCATTTCTTTAAGGTTTATTTAAATGAAAATTTTCTCTTTTCTTTTGTTATTTCAGTTTCACAGATGAGTAGACTGGAGTTTGGAGAAGGGAAGTTACTCATCCATTGTCACCCACTTAATAATAATAAAAAATTCAATTTGACAATAAGATTTAAATCTTCGAATCCATTACCTTTTGAACTGTACCCTAGCCCTGTGGAATGGTCTCTCACTTCTGTTGGGCTCTATCTGTGTTTCTGGAATTAACATATTTACAAAAAAATAAGAGGAGATGTCTCTTCCTATAAAGGAGAATTAACATATTTGCATCAGGCAGTTATCAATCTGGCTTTGCCCAGAAGTCTAAAAACAATTATGTATAGAGTTTGGCTTCTGACTAATGAGTCAAGTCCAATTCCCTGCCAAATAAAAATCCCCCTGCCTTCATTTCTTCAAACTGGCATTGTTGTCCTGAGAACAACAGAATAAAGTCCAACTGCTACTGTTTCTGAAGACATGCTGAAATTAATTTCAGGGTGGGGGTCTCTTCAGGTCAGTCAGACCCCCCTCCTCCTCTGACCCAACTTGAGAAATACCAACAGCCCAACTTGAGAAAACCCACTCTTCCCTGACATTATAAGCTTCTCCCCATTTGAGCCCTAGAGAGGAACCCATTGTCACATAAGGAAACTCTTTTCCTGCAAATCAGTCATTTTGGCCTATAAAGCAGTCATTTGCAATTATTCTCTATCATCTGAATTGTTTCTCCTCTGTGGAGGTCTTGCCCCCTTGTTCATAAACACAGGAGGCAAGGAAGATGAGGAAGAGTTATGTGGAAAACTAATTTGTTAGAGAGATTCCCTGTAGTCAATATAGGTTTGATGTCACAGATATTTATTTCATCATCATACAGAAACAGAAGCAACTGCAAATATGGTTTCCTTCCAAAATTTCCATGATACTTGATGGTAAAGGAATGACAGATCACTGCTTCAATCCTTCGAGGTTTAAGGTGTAAACTATGTGAGGTCAAGGGGTAGGACTTGTATATGCTATGTATCACTACTGTCCCTCTCCCAGTCTTTACCAAAGATCTCTTCTGATGTCTCATCACAGCATGGAGGTAGAGTACCAGGCTCACAGATCAAAAGCTATGGCAGGGTTTGCCAAGTTGGAAAGATTTCTTTTTAAATGGATGGTGGGTCTTCCATCTGAGGACAGCTAAGATAGGAGAGCTTCATCACCAGACAGTCACTAATAAGTATTTTTTTTACCCACAACAACTCACAAAACTGTGTATCTACTAAGGTAGGATGCCTTGAAATGTGCTTCCCTGGATATCGACTTCACGCCAAGGAAATCACCAATCCTTGAAGCATTAGGAAACATTCTAGAGATGAAGGTATCTTAAAGGTCACATGGTCCAAATGTTTCATTTTACAGATTAAAAATCTTGGGCTTGCCCAAGATTTGTCCAGGGTCACATAGGTGTTAAATGCCAGAACCAAAATTCAAACTCAAATCCTGTGACTCCCAGTTCAAAGCGCTTTCCAGCTTCCCATACTGCCTTCTTCACAGTGCCCAATACAGGACTTGGCACACAAAATATACTCAGTAAATGAGAGGAGCCAAGTTAACAAAATGTATCTTCATTGTGTTCAGGGCTCCTTATCCCAAAGTATAAATGGGATACAAGGGGGAGGAATGGAGACACAGTTACTGCCTTAGGGAGTCTATTATGAAATAAATAGAAATCACTGTTTGGTCCAATAGGAAAAGCATCATCCTTGGAAAAGAGGTCCAGATATGATGGTGGTGGCATCATACAATCCCCTGCTAGAACAGTATTGACCCCATGGTCCAGAGGTGCTGGGTAGTGGTGGAGGAGGAGGGCATTTTAATTTGCTGAAAGTGCAGGCTGATGACAGGACATGGCCTCCCAGGCTGCCCCAACCTGTGGAGTGCCCCAGACAAACCACAGCAAACCAATTACAGCCAATTACTATGGTAATCGTTTCTGACTTCAGTTGTTCAGAAACCTAATTTAGTCTCCTCAAACTTATTATTCAACGCCCTATCATGGAACCTCAAGCCTACAGAGGTGGGTAAAGAACAGAAAACCACCACCTCTGCCAACTAATTGCCTCCTTAACTACTGCATCCCATTAATCTTACTATTATCTGAGCTAATTAGCTGACTCTCTCCCTTCCTTCTGTTTCACTTTTCTCTTTCCTTCTTCTCATCTTTTTTGCTCTCTCCGCTTTTTGTGTGTTCCTGCTCATTCAAAGCGGTTTCTCTCCCAATCAAGAGTCACATACATACTTCACCAGGCAAACATAAAGACCATATGTGGGTGAGACGGTAAAACGTACTTCACAGCTGAATACTAGCTCTTGTCCCTGGTGAGGGAAGAATAATTAGCAAAACCATAAAATCTGCTTGTTTCTACTTCTTTCTTTACTTCCAATGATCCTGTGATCCCAAGGCTATTTTTTCCACATTCAGATAAAAGTTGTGGATCCTTCTTACCTTCTCACAGAGTCCCTCTCTTCGTATAAAATGCAACTCAAGCATGGTATTCTGCATGAAGCCTTTCCTGATCTGCCTCCCCCTCCTACCTTCCTTCCCAAACTACCTTATATGTAATATACTGTACATATGTGTACTAATTCAACATATATTTACTACATATAATTTTCTTCTCTGCTAGACAATAATAAACTCAACACAAGGTGAGATGGTTTCATTCTTTGTATTTATATCACCAGTGCTGAGCACAATCCTTGGTGAGTGGCAGGTGTTATTTAATAATTACCTGTTGATTGGTTGATTATTCTTAGATTTCATATCATGGAGCCACGTGCTCAACATCCAATTCAATTCAATTTAATAACTTGCAAAACCATGAACACTTATAGTAAGGTGAGCATAGACTTATTTGATTTAAAAAATGGTTTCAGAAGATTTACTTTCATAACTGAGTGAAGAAAACTTAAGACAAATAGGAGATAAGGGTCAGGGACGAGCCCTGTGTTTTGGGGGATGACCTGGGGAAAGTCCATACCTAAGTTTAAAGGCTGATACCTAAAAAACTGAAGCCGAGAGAGTTTCAGTGACTTGTCCAAGGTCACATAATTAAAGCCCTGTCACAGCCAACTAGGCCTGGGGTTGGGGGAAACCAAACCTCCTTTGTATCTATTTGGGATTCACAAAACAGACCAAACTCATTCAAGAGACTTGTGTAGCTAAGTCTGAAGAGAATGATGTCCTGGGGAGGGATGAGGAAGAAATGCTGGTTCCCTTGCCTCCCCTGGATCTGTAGCTTTAGAAGAGGAACACAGGATTGACCAAAATAATAATAATAATAGCCTTTGTATTTCAGGTGTGAGATTTTCTTCAAGGCCCCAGTCATTTCCCAGGATCCCTCTGCATTTTTAACTGATTCCATATGCTTTGCTACCAGCAGCCCCCAGACTTCCACTGCAGAAACAATCTATGCTGCCCTGCCATTTAAGCAAGAAGAGCACAGGCTCTATTGAAACTTGTCATTTTGCCTATTAGCTTGATGTCTTTATTCACAGGCCATCTGTACCACTGAGAGATACAGAGGCAGCTAATGTCAATATGAACAAATGCTTCTCCTTTTACAAGAAATGTCAAACACAGGACAGGGTAAGAATGACCCCAGGAATACCAACAGATGTTCACTACAAGCCTCTCAAAAATCAATCCTTTCTACAGGGACTAATTAAGATGAAATAAGGAGCAAAAGTAAAGAAATTTGTGTCATATTATCAGGAACTTCATCCGTACTTTCCAAGCTCATTATGGGCAGATTGGCCTGTGCCCTTTGGAAAAAATGCTAAAAGGAGGCACTGAGGCCGGAGGGGGGTAGGAAGGGGGGCACAAGGGATGCTTTCATTTGTCTCCAGTTCTAAATAGCAAAAGGGGGAAGTGCACCCCAGAATCAATTGTCGTACCAACCAATTTTTCTTGTCTCCTTTTCTTAAACACAAGCACACATACAGAACCTATGTGCACTGAGGCTCCAAAAATAAACGATGGGAATAAAACACACACACACACACACACACACAAAACAACTCTTCACATAATATTGCAAGGTCTCCAAGCTTGGAAAAGGAAAATGGGTAAGTCAAGGGTTCTTAACCTTTTCGTGTCATGGATTTTTCATGTCTAGTGAATCCTATAGAGCTTTTTTCAAATAATGTTTTTAAATGCATAAAATTAAATATGTAGGACACAAAGGAAACCAGTTACATTGAAATACAGTTATCAAAATATTTTTTAAAAAATAAGCTCATGGATCCCTGTTTAAGAACCCCTGGGGTAATGAGATTTGAGACTTAATAAGGCTCATAACCCTAAATTCTGTTGACTAGTTGGGGCAGATTTGCAAGTCTCCTGGCCCCAGGCTTTGGTGAGAGGGGACAAGCAAAGCTTGTGACCTACCCCCCTTTAATGTTGGAGAAATTTTGTCTACTCTCTAAATGATTTTCATTTTCTCAGTTGCCCTGAAGAAAGGGACACACAGGGCAAATTCTGGAGTCCCAAATGGACCCTTCTTTGTACGTTCTGAAGTTAAAATAATAGCTTGTATTTTCTTTTATGTAAAGAAATATCCAAGCCCTAAGCTGTTCTAACACACTATGTCCAACAACGTGCACTACACAAAGCAGCTAGATGACGGGAATATTTAAACACTATGCAATGAACAAGTTCCCTTTTAGGATCTAAGTCCACACATCAGATTATAACTCCTGGAGGCTAGAGATTGTATTTTTTGCCTTTCTTGTATCCCCAGTTCTTAGCAGTGTCTACGACATGATAAGTCCTTAATAAATGCCTGTCGACCTGATTTCAGTGGTTGCTTCAAGGTGGGTTTGTCTCCAACATAACAAATATTTAAATGCGGAGAGCAAATTATTACTCTATCTTGAAAAAACAAAGAAAGTATTGCTTTGGTGGATTACTCTTGGACTTGAGAAACCCCAGAAAGTCCCTATGGTCTACAGGATGAACTTCAAACTCCCCTGCTTAGCATGTAAAGTCCTTTATGACCTGGTGCCAATCTACTTTTCTAGCTGTACCATACATTTCTCCCCTTCAGGCATTCCACAGTTCAATCAAACTTGTCTTCTAAAGTTCTTCATCTACAATGCTCCACCTCTCATTTCCATGCCTTTGCAGAGACTTTCTCCCTTCTTTGGAATGCACTCTTCTCAACTGCCTCTGAGATGCCCCTTTGTTTCTTTCAAAACTCAATTAAAGTACCAACTCCTGCATGCAGCCTTTCCCAATACCTTCACTTGCTAACTATATTTACTGTGTATATATTATGTCTGTACTTAGATGTATGTGTGTGAGTCTCTCCAAAAGAATGTAAGCTCTTTGAGGACAAGTCTGTTTCATTCTTGTGCTTTTATTCCTATTACCTAGAACACTTCCTAGAACATTGTAGGTACTTAAAAATGTTTGTTTGTTTGTTTTAATTTTGTGGATCGATGGATACAAGGAATCTGAATTTTGGGGCTCAGTTAATTTAGTAAACAGGGAAAGAATAAAGAGTTCCCTCATTACTAATTGTAATTAATATTCTTACACTATACCATATTGGCTTTAGAATCAGAAAACTTGGGTCCAAATCCTAGGTCTGTTACCTTTACCTGGAAGACCTGGTACAAGTGACCTGACCTTTCTAGGATTCATTTTCCTCATCTGTAATATGATAGAGTCAGACTAGATAACCCTCCTACCTCTCAAACTAATATCCTGTGATAACTTTTTAAAGGCCAGAGCCCAGATCTCATTGCACCATATTGCTTAAAAACTTAATAGCATCAAGTCACATTAAAGGTCTAGTCCATCTCCTTTTTCATTTTACAGAAAAGAAAACTGAGGCCCAAAGAAGAAATGACTTTTTCAGGGCCACAAAGCTAATAAGAAACAGAGCTGGTCTTCAGGGCCAGGTCCTCTAAATCCAGCATTTTTTCTAAACCCCATATGGGTATCCTTGCATTAGCTCATGTACTCACATTCCCACATGCACAGGTCAACTCATTCCATCACAGGCAAAGTGTCTAAGCTTATAAAAGGAAAGTCTGTGAATTTGAGACTCAGGATATGAACTTAGCACATAACCAGTAAGGCGAGAGGCAGCCTCCTAACTTCCAAGAGTTCATTCACAGACAATGCCCTGTCTAAAATAGTTCATGGAAGAGCTGAGTCTGATGATCTTAACTCCATTCGAAAAGTGAACTCATGGACTTTTAGCAAGAATTGATCCATGAAGCTTGGAGGACCCATTCCATTTGCAAGCTCCCTTCAAAGGTGCATAAAACCAAAGCTAGGTTTGTTTGGACAATCAAGTGCTCTTGAAATATTACCCTGGTTAATGGCTCTTCCCCCAACAGGTCATAAGCACTTATCTTGTCCACTTCTTACTGGTAGGGGGCAGGCTCCCCCATACAGTTGTTTAGATTTTCCATTTAGTCCTCAAAAACTAGATAGAGAAATATCCCAAGAACCCAACAAAAATAAAGGGCATTGGGAGGTATCATAGCAAGAACAGCAACCTTTTACAATAGGAAGGATATAAAATCCTACATGGGCCCCTACTGAGTCACTTGAAGTACTCAACCACCAACCCACCAGAGCAGAAGTAATAACCGGATCTGGGACTGTTATTGAAACTGTCTTACTACTAAATAGATCAATTGCAATTTCAATACCCCCGCCATTCTTTGCTCTCATCATCTTCTGAACAAACCACTGAGCAAAGCCTTGTCATTAGAAACTATTGACCCACTGAAACACCCCCAGTTGCCTCTGATTACTAATTTTCTCCCGGGAAAATCATATAGTAGGGTGATATTTTTACATAGCCAATGAACCCCCCCATCCCTACCCCCAAAAGTGTAAACTCTCCCAAGTGGAATTAGTCAAGATCAGGGGGATGGGCTATTTACCAGCCCATAAGCTGACCTAGTCATTGTTCTCACCATGCTACAGCAGAAAACCAGAACAATTAATTCCAGGAAGGGGAGCGGGATAGACCTCACCAATGACTAAAGATGCCATTTCTCATAAGGCCCTAGAGGCTATTTGGAAGTTCAGTGTTGACCTGAGAGATGCAAGTAAGGTAAGGGTTTCTCAAGCACAAAGAAAGCAAATACTACATAATCAACAAATATTTATTAAGTCCTTACTATGTACCAGGCAACATAGAATTATTTTATGCTTTCACTAGTCTGCTAAGTCTTAGGGAAAGAGATGCCTTAAGCAAAGGGTCTTCTAGTCTTTGTGTTGTGGTTTTTTATTTTGAAGATGATGACAATGAGATATAATCTCAAAGGAGTTTTTACTGTCCTAGAAAAAAAAGAACTGCTATTGCTTGGGTGCTATGGTGGACACATATTAGGACGGACATTATATATATGACAGCATCACTGTTGCTGTTACTAACAGTCCAATTCATGCTATCTCTAGAAACACACATAGAGACCACATGCTTTGCCTACCTAGGCACTTGGGAAAATCCAGCTTCAATTAAGATCTAAACCTTTGACCTAAATGGGGAAATTGTTTCTGGGAATAGAGATAAGATATCTTTCTGGGTAAGCCACACCTAATAAAAATGCCTACATATCATTTATTTATTTTTATTTGTTTATCTTAATGACAGTATAATGGAAAAAAGGATTGTAGTAAGAGTCAGAATGTGCAAGTGACTCAGTTGGGGTTCAAGCCCTGATTCTGCTGCTAGCTATCTGTGTGACCTTGAACAAGTCAAATCATCCTTCTTCACCAGGAAAGTGAGGCAAGGGCCGGGGGCTAGGGACAGGTCGAAATAAATGATCTCCAAGATCTCCAGTTCCAAACTTCTCTATTATTTTCTGCTTTAGGTGAAGTAGTGATAAGACTGAGGCACTTTATACACATACACACATACATATCTGCTGGCCCAAAAAAGAAACTCATCAGAATGGCAGTTGTAGCTGAAGCAAGGAATAAAATTCAGTGTGTCCTTTACACAGAGGAGGTCTACAGCTCCCTCATCTCATCTTGGACTGGGAGCCATGAGGCACAATGTGCCATCCTCCTTGTGTGATTCACCAGCCTGAGCTGGCAGTGCCTGGCATCTCTGGGAACCAGGAAACATCTGCAGCTTTTTGATACTTACTATGTCTCATTCCCATGATGCTCTCTGTGTCTGCTCAGAGCAGAGAAAGGTCTCCGCTCCATCTGGAGTCCCTGCCTCCTCCTCCATTTTCTCCCTCACCTCCCCCCTGAAGATTCCCCCCTCCAAAAAAAGGACTTTCAGACTGTTTTGTCACTTCCACCTGTTCCGACAGGTTCCCAGCCTGACCCTGAGATAGCCCTTGGGGACATTAATCATATAACAGGCTGAGCTGTGAAAGAAACAAGGGCTTGGGTGGATACTGTTACCGTCTCTGTCACCTACTAATCATGTCCTATGACACGAAGGGGCTTAATCAGATGGTCTGCTCTCTCATTAATCATCCCAGGCTCACTCAAACTTCACAGAGAGATTAAAGTTTAGCCCAGCCCCTCCTGTATCACCCCTACCAACCCCCACAACCACCTCACCCAACTGCTCGCCTTCTGAAGCTCAAGGCTCAGGTTAACTTGCCACTGGCCAGCTGGCATGGTGACCAATGCTAAAGGCTTCGGGAGGAAGAGGATAACAGAATCCCTAGTCCTATAAAGAGGCATGGGGATTAAAAAAAAATGGTTAATGGGCCTGTGTCCATGGACCTACTGCTGCCTCAAAGATTCCAGTGAAGATCTGTATCAATGGAGTGCCTCTAACACCACATTAGGCCAGTAATTAAGGAATATTTTGTTGGGAGTGATCAATAGCTATTGAAATTAGAGCAACTGTAAAATGTATTATGTACACACACACACACACATATATATATATATATACGTACATACATATATATATACATCACTAAAAGAGATATGGATGACATGATGAATCGGAAAGGGAAGTATCTTATGATGATGGAAATCCCATGTAAAATTTTCTTTACCCTTCTATTGAGACAGCAAGTCTAGTAATATAAAATAGCCTACTTTCCAATCAGTTTTTCTAGGACTTAGCAAAAAAAGTATATCCACAACATGAGAGAGACAGAGACAGAAAGATAGAAAAACAGAAACATGAGAGAGTGAGAAAGAGAGAGAGAGAGAGAGAGAGAGAGAGAGAGAGAGAGAGAGAAACTGCATGCAGCTCAGCTGATTCATCCTTATCCTGTTTGCAATTTTCTAAGCTTCAAAGGGGAGAAAGCAAGTCTCGGCAAGGGCCCGGGTAAACAACTCCTCTCCCAGAGTGCCGTTCTCGCACTTGCTCTAGGTGCTGTTGACTTTTGCAGAACTGTACAATTATGGGAAACAAGGATAATATTTGCCCTCTGAGCCAGGAAAGAACAAATATTTTATCAACATCTAAATCGTCTTTCATCCTGTTGAAGAGTGGCTGGGCTCACACACAGACAAAGGGAAAGGGGAGGAAAGTGAGCTCTCTAGTTGCCCAGCTGCGTCCCCCAACTAGTCTCAACTTGACCAGTGTGTCCCCTGGACCGAGGCAATGTTGGCACAGTCACTTTGAGAGGCTTTTTCGAATCTTCTTGGTCTTCTGGCTTACCCCTAAACCATACACACCTCATTTCAGTAGAGAGAGAGAGAGAGAGAGAAGCCCAGCACAGACGCTGCCTGTCTTAACTTTAGAGCAGGGAAGTCAAGGACCCCGTTGGGAAGGTTGGGGAGATTTTCTGGGATTTTTTTTGCCTTGTTGTTGTGTTTGTTTCTATTCACTGATCCTCCACCACTAGCCCAGAAATGACAGTAGGTGGAAACACTATCTTTCATTACACAAAGTATAAATAGTGTAATCTATCAGCGCTGTCAATCACAATGATTGATTACAGGCTGTCATAGAGAAGAGTGACATATTAGAAAAGTTTTGTTAACAATGCCTATTGCTAGTCAGCCTGCCACAGAAGCTGGTGATTAATGTGTTGTCAGCCTGTAATCCCACACCCTTGGCTAATGAGGCAAGAATTTATCATCTTTACAGAGTGGCAGATGTCAGAGAGAAAGGAATCCAAGTGCTGGAAACAATATACTTTTTCTTACTAGGCCTGACAAGTCTGACAGGCCGAAAAAACCACAAAGAAGCTTTGTGTAAGCACCAACTTAAAACGAGGAACTTTTCATTTGGCATCTTTGCTTTAAATAGTACTGCAAACTGGCCCTGATCCCCTTGGAAAAAAAAAAAAGAAAGAAAGAAAGAAGGGCACAATGCCGAGCTCTGTGAACTTTGCACCCCTATTCTCGACAACTAGAGGACCTCAGAAGAAGGTTGCCATGGCAAGCAGACGAAGGCCAGGCAGAGGAGGCTGGGGTAACTTTTTAACTTTTTACCTGTGAACTTGTGAATGGGTGCTGGTGTCTACTGGCTTCATCTAGGGGGTGGCTCAAAACTATTCTCTTTGAAACACCTTAGAATGTAGTCCTTTCACATACGGCAGCAAAAGGGCAAGGGAAGGGCCTCTTCTTACACTTAAACCATTGGCCCAAAGGGATGGAGACAACAGGCCAGAGAGGAAACACCCAGAAACCTCCTTTCTCTCTTTCTGCTCTCCCACTCTTGATAGTGCAAACAACATAAAAAAGGTGTTTGTTTGACTTATAGAGTATTTCAAGCCTGGGCTATGTGAGGTCTCCTCCAGGCTCTTTTTTGAAAATTCCCTGCCCCCACCACTCTACTAACCCCTCAAATCCCTCCTTCAAGTCCCCCTGCCCCTTTCACAAATACATCTTTGACTGCCCAATGAGTCAATAAACATTTATAAAGAATCTCCTATGTGCCAGAATCTGTGTTAAAAGCTGAGTCAAAGGATGCCAGGTTGAGGGCTGGAAGGAGTCTCTGGACTTATCTGTGGCCAGACCCATGCTTTTAGAGTTGAGGAAAATAAGTGTCCCTTTGTTATTGTTCATTCAGTCTTGTCTGACCCAGTGGACCATACTATCCATGGGGTTTTCTTGGCAAAGATGCTGGAGCGATTTGCCATTTCCTTCTCCAGTGAATTAAGGCAAACAGAGGTTAAGTGACTTGCCCCAGGTCACATAGCTGGTAAATATCTCAGGCTGGATTTGAACTCAGGTCTTCCTGACTCTGGGCCCAGAACTCCAGGTGTCACAGATTGGTAGTAGTGGAAGAGCCAGGTGACATCAGGTCCATCAATTCCAAATCCAGCTCCTCTCTCTATACCACACTGCCTTCTCAAAGAGCAGGGGTTCTTAATGCTAGATGTATTTCAAGAAGTCCACAAACTTGAATGGGGAAAAAAGGCATCTTTATTTTTAGTTAGGGATATATGCAAAAATCGTCAGTCTGAAGATTCCAGAGACTCTACCAAGTTGCCAAAGAGATCTATGACACAACACAAAACGGGGTATGCTACCAGGTAGAGAAGAAGAAAAGAGAAGGGAGCTAACTCTTAGAACATGGATAGACAATGGGCTCAGCTTTTAGGGTGAATTATGTTTCTTCCAGGAAGATCCCACCTTATCACATTCATATACATCTGGATCAAGCATTTATGCTTAGGTAAAGGAAAATCAGGATTCTATTGTCCATTTCTTTCCATTTCCCCTCCAAAACCAGGTAAGGGACATCCTTAGTTATATAACCTGAGAAGGGAATTCATCTTACTCATCAAAGATACTGGAAACAAGAAAATTTAACCTTTCTTCCACAGAAATGATATTCTGCAAGTGGCCAAAACTGAGAAATAAGAGAAAAGGAAAAGTCCTGAGTTAGGGAGGTTAAATCCTCTGGGTGAAAGATTAAACGTATTGCTTATTCTCATGTCAGTTTTCAAGGAAGGGGGCAAATCATATGTGGCAACGTTTTGACTAATGTAATCCTTTTTCAAACACAGATACCTCTGCTAATGTAGACAAATGCAATGCAAAAAAATTAGGAGGAGACACAGCAAGCAGAGAAGAAAAACACTGCCTTCTGTCAACAGCACCCTCGGGCTAAACACTCAGAAAAGAAGGACTAAGTAATTTAATCTCCAAAAAGCAGGGTTCTGGCATGGAGACTTCATCAAGGTTTATGGGAGCCTGGACCCACCCCTGTATATTGAGTGAGAGATGGGGTTAGCGGGCCTGTAATCTACACACCCAGAAAAAGAACAAATCCAAACAAATAACCCAGCCCACCAGCCTCCTTCCTGCCCCCAGATATAACATGATGATGACTTATGACCTCCAGGGGAGGCCGGATGCCCCACCAATTACCCTGGTGTCAGTGGGAGGGGAGCTGGCTTGCCTCTGCCTTGAAACACCCAGCTCTCTCTCCTGGGAACCAAGACAAACGGCAAGCTGAACCGTGATGCTAATCAGGGCAGTGGCCTTTGAGTGACAGGTGACAAAGAATGGCGCCGGCTCCTCTCTGTGGAGGGCTGGGTGTCTTGGTCCTAGATCTTACTTATCGATATGGAGGGAACTGAGGATATGACCCTTCTTGCATTCATCCGGGTCACCCCCCAAAGTGTAAAAAGAGGGGCACTGAGGCAGCCTTCCATCTAGAATGCCAGAGGGCCTTCTCCATTCTTCTCCCAATTCATTCTCATAAAAAAAGAGCAAACAACCTTCCTGCTACACCAAGGTTTAAAACCCCCACTTCCCTCTCCAGATGCCTGTTCCTCTTTGCCTGGCTAAATCCCTCCCCCAAGCCTCCCATGCATTTGGCCACAAAGCTTTCATTAACTCCCTCAGCTGGCAATTTCCATCCATTTGACGACAGATTAGAAGTAGATTCAAAAATAAAGTCACTTGACCTCCCATAATATGCTTCTCTTAATTATATTAAGGATTTTCAAATGCAGCCATACTGGGTTTGACAGGTAATGCTTTAATCAGCTTCAGGTGGCCACTATTAAGTGCCTCAAAGTACTTTTGCCATGATGTTAGCATCACCTATATGCCCAACATGGTTCTAATTTAAATGACTAATTCTGACATTAAGAAAAGAGGATGAAGAGAGCACCCCCCCACCACACATACACATACACTTCTCTGGGTGATTTTTAAAGTCAGATTAATGTGGCAAGCTAAAGCACGTTTGGAGGTTTATTTTATGGAGGTTGGATCAAGTAAATAACATTTATCCTTTGTATACTTCTGCATATAATTACAGTAAAGTTTTCTTGTGTGTTAAATTATACAAACTCTTCAAAAGTGGGTGCATAATGTCTTTTTCTAAAGCTGTGTTATTATTTTGGTCAAAAGTTGTTTACATTAAACAAATCCAATTTACCAAACTTTGACATGTTTGCACAACTGCATATCATTTATCCTGGAAGCCTCAAAACATGACTTTCAAATGAACTCTCTCTGTTCTAACTCCATGGCACCCAGCCTGTGGTTCTAGATGTTGTGACCTGCTGAGGCCAAGAGTGCAGAGTCACTTTTAAATTGGTTCTTGTCAAATCAGTAGGTGCCACTGGAGGACCAGGTGAACACTTTTGGACACCTTGGAAAGGATCATCTGTCCCAAATACTGAGTCATACTCTCTCCATGCCAGAGATTGTCCTAGCAAGTAAGTGACCATTTCCCCCAGAAAACTTGAGGCCAGAAAGCAAGCCTCTTGCTTTGTTCTCCTTCTTAAGTTAAAAAACTAGAGATAAGAGTGAGGCCTATATTGTTCAGATGCTGAACGGAGTAACTGAAAACAAAGGCCAGCCAGGATCAATTTGAGTTCTTCCAGATGACCAACACAAATCGGCATCACTCATACCTCTGCCTCAGCTGAACTGAAAGGACAAGATGATCCAAGGTTCAGGGGCACATTGGAATCCAACCCATTGGCTTCCTTCCCTCTCTTGGTGAGGTGACAATGAACCCTCATTCAGGGTGCCATAATGGAACAAGAGAAAGAAGTGACATATCTTTCTGGGCCTGCAGCCTGAATTCAATCTCTGTGCCCAGTAGCAAGGACATTCAAGAACCCCACATTGATAAGGGGGGTTATTGAAAGGAATATAAGGAAGGAAGGTAAAGAAAAATTTAAAATGGGGATTAGTGACCTAGAGGAGAGTCAATGGAGATGGCTCCCTTACTTAGGGACTATGAGATTGTCACAGATGATAGGATCATAGATTTAGAGCTATATGTTATCTTAGATGCCATCAAGTTCAAACCTCTCATTTTTCAGATGAGGAAACCGAGGCCTAAAAGGTTAGAAGATTTGCCAAGGATCACATATCCAGTAGGTATCTGGGGTGAGATTTGAACTCAAGTCTTCCTGAAATCAATCCACTCCAACTCACTGATAACTGGTTCTTTACTCATTCAAGCTTTCTCTGCTCTTTCAGAGGTATTTTTGTCAGTGACCTGACATTTTGTTTTTTAAATCTAAAGAAAGCCCAGCACTGTGCAAACACACTGTATGAGAGTACAATAACACTAGTACCAATATAATCTTAGGATGGAAGTTGAAAAGTTGGAACACATTCAGGGGAGAATAAGTGATGGTGAGAAGACTGAAAACCACACATCCCCTCAAGGATCAGGGGAAGGAACTGGGGGTGTTTAGCCTGGAGAAAAGAAGGCCTAGGATGGTTCTCTTCAAGTATGTGAAAGGCTGCCTCATAGAAAAGAGATTAGACTTATTCTGCTTAGCCTCAGAAGCCAGTATCAGGGTCAATGGGTCAAGTAAGGCTTGGTGTAAGGAAAAAAAAATGTCAATCAGAACTGCCCAAAGTGGAATGGGACATCGGGGTGGCAAAACGGTTCATGAATTCAAATCCAGCCTGAGACACTTACAAGATATGTAATCATAAGCAAGTCACTTAACCCTGTTTGCCTCAGTTTCCTCATCTGTCAATTGAGCTGGAGAAGGAAATGGCAAACCACTTCAATATCTTTTCCAAGAAAGGGGTCATAAAGAGTCAGATATGGCTGAACAACCACCACCACAAAAGTAGAATGGGCAGTTTTGGGATACAGTGGATACTCCACCACTGGAGATCTTCAAGCAAAGGCCAGCTGGCTGACCTCTCACTGGAATTAGAGTCATGGAAACATAGGTTTGAATATTGGTGTGGATGATTGGAAGGTATTTCACCTTGAGCAAGTATTTTAACTGCTCTGGGCCTCAGTTTCCTACACAGTGAAAAGAGGGAGTTGGATTTAGCAATCTCTAAGACCCTCTAGGATTTTATGATTATATAATTCCTTTAACTCTGAAATTCCATGATAAGCTCGGTAAAGGAAGAGAGATCAGTAAGGACTAGAGGGATAAAAAGAAGCTGTACTGAAAATATGAGACTTGAGATGAATGGATTTGGAAAGATAAATTGGCAGAGGGGAGAAAAGAGAGCATTTGGTATTTTTTTAGACCTATTCCTCCATTAGAGTCTGAAGGTGCCTAGCAGGGCACACAGTAGGTACTCGGGGAACACCTGATTGGCTGGTTGGCTGTCAGACTTAGGGACTGTTAAAGATAACTCTCCTTTTCCCCCCAAACATCGGCTCTCTTGATGCAAGAACCCAGCTAAGATGACTCTGGGTTTGTGAACTATATAAGCTTAAAGGAAGAGGTGATGTGGGGGGTCATGTTTTCCACTTGGCTTAAAATGCTGTTTGATTTACTTATTTATTTATTTCTGGCCACAGAATGCACTCCATTCTGTTTGGTTCCATCAACATGCCAAGGTGGCAGGCTTGGCTCATGAGAGAAAACCACTGATCATTACCAGTTCTGGCCCAGAAGTAGCCTAGAAAAGATCCCCTTCCCACCTGGCCAAATTCCCCCAACAGTGGGCGTGACCAACACCTCATCATAAGGATTTAGGGGGCCCTAGGTACTGTGACAATCACAACCAAGTTCTAGAGATGGGGAGAGAGCCAAACCCTGGGCACAGACCAAACTTCCCCTGCCACGCTGGCCCTACTTAACTCAAGGGATATTATTGGTTGGGAGCGGAGACCTAAGAAAATCTAGCCTCTCCTTGTAAGTTAATAGGTTTCTTTAAAAAATGATCTAATGAGCAACACCTGGCATAAGCCTTTCAGCCAAAACCAATCCCGTCCATTAGCAAGGATGGACCTGATTGCTCCCCTGGTCCCTTCCCCACAAAGGCACCCAGAATAAAGGAAAGAACAAGGCTCTCATGAAAGATCTATGCCTGAAATAAGCACTCAAAAGCTCTTGCTGCGTCCAGGCTGAAATGGCTGCTTGGGGACTTGAGGAGGGATATTTTATCATGATGGAGTCTCTAGTACCAGCAGCCCTTGCCTCAGAGGACCCTCTCCCTGCTCTGGCAAAAGGGCAGACACAGCAAGAGCTCCTCTGTAGCTGGCCTGGCCCAGTAATGATCTATCTCCCCTGATGGCACCTCATGTGGTTCCATATGCAAAGTTCCAGCTTTCTCCCAGCCCCACTGAGAACGTGGGGGCCTCTGGAAGATGGAATATACACCCGAGGACATTTGGAAGATTCACTACATGGGAAGGTGTTTTCCATTTGATTTACCTGCCACCTCATACAAGGAGCTGATGGTTAGCACTGCATGGCCTCCCCAGCCCAGCAAGCCTCTGGAGAAGGCCCAGAGGAGAGTAAATAGCTATCATCAATTACCAATCAAATACTGATTGGCTATTACATGGATGATTGTTACTGGCTCCACTGAAGACTCCCCAACCACAGGAAAGAGGCTTAAATATAGCAGGAAGATCTTGGGGTAGAAACAAGGCCAAGTATCCCATGTACAGGTCACAGTGAAAGACCAATGAACAATGAGTCAATTCCTGAATCGACCCTCAGTTTATAATTCCACTATGGAGGATAAATGTTGGCTGGATTAAGGAAAACCTCAGATTTTGATTCTAGTTTGTGACAATATTAATAGAGTCTGGGTCCCTGGTGCAAATTGTTCTCTGTTTGATAATCAAATATACTTGCAGGAATTCAGACACATTATCATTCACTGGCAGGCACTGATAACTAATGAAAACAGAAGAACTAAGTTGAAACGGAGTTCACCTTAGTTTAAAGAGGGCTTTAATTTGTAAACTTGCTAATTGTTTTTCTTTGGTGTGGCTATTAGGCCTCCCAGCCATCATAACTGGTTTGTTAATCCTCTTTAAAAAAAAAAATGAATGGTAATTAAGGAAAGGTTTCCTCTAAGTCAGAGGTTCTTAACCTGAAGTTTCTGGACTTGTGTTTGCTCTTAATATGTTGATAAATGCATTTCAAAATAATTGGTTTCTTTTGTATTTTATGCATTTAATAATATTCTGAGAAAAGATCCATATGTTTTACTAGACCGTCTGTCAAAAAGAGTCAATGGGGATGGCTAGATGGCACAGTGAATAGAGCACTGGCCTCCCTGGAATCAGGAGGACCTTAGTTCAAATCTGACCTCAGACACTTAACACTTATTAACAGTGTGACCTTGGGCAAGTCCCTTAAACCCAATTGCCCTGCCTTCCCCCCTCCAAAAAGCAAAAAAAGAAAGGATATAACTTGGAGACTCAGGGCTTATTAAAAAAAAAAAGAGTCCACAGCACATTAAAAAAAAAATCATCCTTTAAAAGGAAAATGTTTTTCCTTTTAAACTGCATAGGTAAAGCCCCTTTGGCAGAACTGGTCCAGCCTCACCACCTGGCTGATTTTGGTAAAAAAGGTTTTTGTGCATCTGTCTAAGGTCCCTGTATCCCCCCAAACATCCCCCCACACAAACACAAACCTCAAACCTCTACATTTCTATCTACTTCTGAGGGTCTGTCTGAGGCAGAGGAAGTTAGCCCAGGATGACCATGTTGCTTTGAAAACTGTGCAGTCCTTCAATGGGTTACACTGGCCAACTGCAGGATGAAATAGCCCTTCTTCCCTTCTAACAATGCTTCATTCCTACCCTGAAGAGCCCCATCATTTACATGTTTTAACTATACTCACAAGCACCATCACATTTGATTCTTGTAACCGCCTTGTGCAGGAGGAAAAGTAAATACCATCATCTCCATTTGCCAGATGAAGAAATCATCTCAGATTAATCTCTCAGATTAAGGGACTCTGCAGAGCCCAGCATAAATGTTTAATAAGTACCTGTTGGTTAATTGATAGATTGTTCAAGGCCATACAACTGGTTAGTGACAGACCCAGGGCCAGGTCTCAGATTTCCTGAATTCAGTGTTTATTTTGTTTCACCATACTGTTGATCCACAACACTGGTCAGAATGGTCCCATGTGCCCATGGGTGGCAACACATTCCTGTAACCAGTCAAGATTAATGACCAGTCAATGGCAAGTCCCACATTAGAGAAAGAGCTAGAAGTACAAGTTTCGGAGCCAGATCAGACAAGGTTTTATACCTTTCTATGTGTATAATCATCTCACTCACCCAGGGTATGTTGGTAAATGTTTAACAACCAGCTCACCAGAGGAAGGAAAATGTATGCTAGACATTCTTTTAAATTTCATCTGCATTATTAACATTTTACCCATCACTTTCTTAGGTCTAGACAAGCAATAAATCAATAAATCACACCCTTATTTGTAGTGTTTGCTGATTTTCAAGGTATAAGTGCTCACACTGAAAACTTAACAATCAGACAGTCAGTTACCAGGCTCTAGCAAACCACTGTTCCCATATGTCAATAAATAGACATCTTCTCTTTCCTTCCTCTACTATGGGTCAAATTCTTTCACTGTCTGTCCACCCTCCCTCCTCCCTCCCCCTTAGCTGAATTGATTTTTTCCCTCCAAGAAAATAACCTGCTGACATGACAAAAGATGGTCTTGATTGTAGTCTGAGGGTCTGTTACTTGAATTACAGCCTTGTTAATTAACTAGCTATATGACTTTGGGCAAGTCACTTAACCTTGTCGGGGAGAGGGAAGTAGCATTAAGTGATATTAGCAAAACCTAGGTCAGACTACATAGTTTGCATAGACAGACAGACAGACAGATAGATAAATCATCTATTAAATGTATAACCCAGGTTATACAAAAACCAAGGGAACAAAACAGTACCTAATTCCAAAGGGCTTACATCCTAGTAGAAGAAGACAAACCATAAATGGGAGTGGGAAAGCTGGGGGGTGGGGTGAGAGTAGGGGAGGGGCAAATATGGAGAAGACCAGAGAGCAAGCTGGAAGTAAAATGAGTAACATGGCCTCGGCTGTCCAAGAAATGCTGATCCCAGAATCTTCAGTGCTCTCTGTTGACTCTAGGATAAAATACAAATTCCTCTGTCAGGCATTTAAAGCCCTTCACAACCTAGCTACTGTCTTTTTAATTAATTATTGTACTCCTTTCACCACCCTCTACCTGAGTTCAAATCCAGCCTCAGACACTTCCTAGCTGTGGAACCCTGGGCAAGTCACTTAACCTTGGTTCACCTCTGTTTTCTATAGCATCCTACTTCCCAGGGTTGTTTAAATGAGATAATAATTATAAAGTGTTTATTACAGGGTCCGGCACATAGTGCTATATATGTCTTACTGTCTTCCTCCTCCTCCTCCTCATCTTCATCATCATTATTATCAGAAAGGGGAGGCTAGTACAGCACTGGGGTGTTTTGAATTACACAGGACCAGAAGGCAGCCCCATCCTTTCGGGATTTTATCAGATTACATACCAGGTGGGATATTCCCCCATGGTGTGACCCTTTGGAGCAATGCTGCACCACCTCAGCTCTCTAAACACAGACTCTTTCTTAGGGGCAACAACATTTTAAAAGAAAACCAACACTAAAAGACTTAAGAAGTCTGATCCATGCAAGGACCAAGCCACGATTCCAGAAAAACAGTATGAAGCAAGCTACCTGTCTGACAGACAGGTGATGGCCTTATGATGCTGAAGGAGACACATTTTTCGACCCAGCAATGAGGATATTTTTTTTCTATCTTTCTGCAATTATTATGTCTATGGCAAGTTTTTCTTTTGGGGCTCAGTGGGAGAAGTTCATGAAGGAAATTAATTAATCATAATAATTTAAAACAACCTACATTTTTTTAGGTCAGGAATTGAATGAAGGGGGAAAATGGCCATTGACCCAACAAATCCCTCACTATCTCCCATATTGAACAATTCAGACAACTCAGGATTTCCACTCTTTCCTACTTGGATTCAGTTGAAGGGTGAGGAGTTTGGTGGGGGGGGGGGGAAGGGGGGGGAGGTAAAAGGCCTCAGGTAATTTAGAGCAAGACTCATTAACCAGAGGAGACAATAAGTCACCAAGAGGTAAACATTTACTAATTATAGTCAACATTTAACCTTCAGGGAAATGTTCCTTTTGACTTCCTATTAGCCACAGAATCAAGTCACCATTCTGGGTATGCTGCCCCACTACCTCCAGTCCACCCTTACTATTCTAACACCTGCCTGAACCAGTCAAGAGGGGTAAGGTAGAGACCAGGGCAGTCAGCAGTGGAGGAAGGGATGAGGTTGTGAAGGAAAGATTAAGTCATAGAATCCCCAACAACCCCTTCTCCCCATTTTACAGATGAGGAAACCGAGACAGGGGACAGCATTTCCAAGGTTACACAAATATACCTGAGTCAGAAATTGATCACAGGTCTTGACCAGTGCAAAGATCCTAGCCCTGGCATTGTTGAAACAGGAGTATGATACACAAAGTCCAAGAAATAATATTGTCATCATTCTGAGAATGTCCAAATGTCCACCGGTGTCCTTCAGTCACTTTAGGTTAATGTGCTTTAGAAACTATGTGGCAAAACTCAGAAGGACCCAAAGAAAGGATCCAAAGTAGTCAAGGGGATACAAAGTCCAGTCTATGCTGAAAGGGCAAAGAAAGCCAGAGAGGAAAAAGCTAATGCATAACTTATCACTTCATGATAAAGCAATCAATCAATCCACTAGCATTTATTAGGCACTCACTGTATGCCAGGCTCTGTGCTAAATGCCAATGATACAGAGAAAGGCAAAAGACAGTCCTTGCCTTCAAGGAGTTCACAGTCTAATGGGGGAGACAACATGAAAACAGTTATGTACAAAAAAAGATACATGGGATAAACAGGAGATGATCTTAACAGGAAGGCACAAAGATTAAAGAAGGCTGGGACTTCAGCTGGAATTTAGAAGAAGCCAGGAGGTGGAGATGAGGAGGGAGAGAGTTCTGGGTATGGGAGAGAGTCAGTCAAGATATTCAGAGTCAGGGCATGGGATATCATGTGCAAGAAGAGCAGAAGTCAGTGTTACTCAATCAAGAGTACTTTGGGAGGGGTGGCCAGGTGGCACAGTGAGTAAGAGCACCGGCTCCAGTGTTGAGAAGACCTGGAGATCGAATCCCGGGCTCGGACACTTAGCACCCACCCAGAAACACCTGGCCGTGTAACCTTGAGCAAGTTACTTAACCCCGATTGCTTAGGGGCGGCCAGGTGGCTCAGCGAGTAAGAGCACCGGCTCCAGTGTCGGGATGACCTGGATCAAATCCGGGCTCAGACACTCAGCACCACACCCAGAAATAATAACTGGCTGTGTAACCTTGAGCAAGTTACTTAACCCTGATTGCTTAAAAAAAAAAAAAAGAGTACTTTGGGGGTGAGAAGGCATGGTAGAAAAAGACTAAAGGGGCCAGAAATGGAAGGCACTAAAAGCCAAACAGAGGATTTTTTTTTACTTGACCCTGAAGGTAATTGGGAGCCTCTAGAGTTGATAGAATAAGGAGGTGACTTGGTCAGACTTGTATTTTAGGAAGATCAAGACAGAATGTAGTGAAGAAAAGCACCCAAATCTGTATGTATTGTATATGGAAAAAAGGCACAGCATGTATGCACACAGATTTTTCCTCTTTAAGCTGGAGAAATTTTGGTTGGGCATGAGGAAGGACCATTGTGGTCATTAAACGCCCTGCCTTCATTTCTCACCAGGCTTTGCCCTTGACGTTCCAGCTGTATTTCCACCATACCCCCTACCCTAGGTACCTTCTCCTTCCCTCCCTCTCCCCTTTTCATCTTTCTTTTATGTATGTTTCTTGAGTTCAGAAACTGTCTTTTGACTTGTATTTGTATTCCCAGTGCTTAGCACATTGCTGGGTACACAGAAAGAGCTTAATAAATGCTTATTGGTTTGATTTGAATGGCAATCAGAGCTATAGGGTCTCCATCTCTAGCACACTTCAAGAAGAAAATACACAACAATTTGTGAACAAGAAAATACAGCTGGATTTGCCTTTCAAGTTCTAGGATTCCTGTATGTCTATAAATGTCTGGACCTCAACTACGGAGTTGTTCAATTAATCTCAACATGTTCTATTAATTAATGAGTAGGTGCCCTGACCACACTAGGTGCTGTAAGGGACTATGCTGAAGCATCATGAAGGATTTCTCTGGTATTAAGAAGCATAATTCCTAAAGATGGGTCCCACTAACATCTAGAGCACAGAATCTATCTTTTTCATACATAGTTCTTTGCCTGTTGTCTTCCTTGTTAGAGTGTGAGCTCCTTGAGGGCAAGGGTCAGCACTTAGCACAGTACCTTAGCACAGGAAGCCAATACTGCATCCATGTAGGGTAGGAACTGAGCTAATGGGAGTTCACCGAATGTTGCTTTCTTTGACAGCTGCCAAATTCTTAATAAAATTCTTGATGGGACAAAAGTAACCCAGGAAAAACTTTCTGGAAAAAGTTAGGCTTGAGTTGGGTCTCCAAGGACAGAAAGGATTTGAATAGCTAAAGAAAAGAAAGTGGTAATACAGCACATTCTGAACCTGCAGCAGTGAGATTTTATTTGTAGAATGGCCGAGAACCAATGTAGTAGACAACAGTAAATAAATCAGAGTTCCCTAAACCACAGGTGAGCCGGTAAGCCCATCCTTTGGCTACCAGCCACCAGTTCACCCAACCCTCACTCCAGAGACACCAGCCAGGAGAGCCCCGCTGGGGCCTGGTCAGCATGTTATGTTGAGCTGAAGCCACAGTGGTTCCCCAGAATGAGAGAAGGCAACTTCGCCAGAATGGGGAGGCCTAATTTTCCACAGGTTTCCTTCCAGTGACCTCACTTCTCCCCTGGCGTTCAGTTTATTTTCAATTACTGAAGTTTTCAGTGACTACATTCAAAAAGCTATGTCAATCCTCTCTTTGTCTGGGAGAAGGACATTTATCATTTGCTGTTCTAAATCTGAAAACATCGTAACCAATCTGTGGGCGTCGGCTCACGTTACACTCTGTAATTTCAGTTAGCAGAGTTAATGGGAAAGATGCATTAAAATTCTGTTTGCGGTTTAAAATACATATTTACACAGTTCGACTTTCAATATCCCCAAACTTATAATTTATCCATCATTATATTCTCTCTTCTCTACACTTAAACATTAACTGTCCTCATTTAGGTGATGAAAGATGGGGCGGCAAGCTGTAGTTATTTTGTACATCTGGAAAGACAATTGTCTCTGCAGCGAAGTGGGCCCACAGTTGAGAAAGTAAAGGGGACTGGCTCTCATCTTGGCGTCTCCCTGACTGAATTTCAATCGTCAAACCAGTTCATGTGGTGCTAGTGTCCCTAAACAGAGCAGACGGAGCGGATTATGTTCCAGCGTAAAATCAACTGTACCATTTCATCCTTGGAGCCAACCTAACCCCAATATACGTTTGCCGTGAGTTATATAAACGACACCCCCCTCCCCGCATTGCTCCCACAGTAACTGCTGTTCCTGCATATACACAGCTCCTATGCGTAATCTTGGGACCAGGATAAACCTTTTTTTCATTAAATTTTCTCATTCACTTTGTTCTAAATATCAATATTTCCAGAAAATGTTTTCTGTCATAATGGCATTTGATCTCCTGCCACAATGTCTTTGTACCGGTTTTTCCCCTGCCTGTAATGCCCTTCCATTTCCCTTTCGTTTCTTGGGATTTTGATCTTTTTTTCCAGCCTCAGCTGAAGAGCCATCATCTACATTATCCCTTCCTTGATTCCTCAAGTTGTTTCCATGCTCCCCAACTAGGGAAATGACATTGACCTTACTTAGTATGTATTTTGATTTACTGTTTAACTGCTGTATAGAATATAAGCTCTCTGAGGGCAGGGGGTTCTTTTATTTTTGTCTTTTTTCTCCCACTACCTACCACGTGCCTGGGACACAGCAAGTGCTTCAGGCATACTATAAGAGAAATTAATGCTTCTGAATAACCCCCTATATATTATAATGTAATATATAATATAATATGAGATATGATACAATATATCATATGATATAATATTTTATAATATCTCCCTGCATTTCTACCAAATGGGAGGAGAAATTTGATACATTTTCACCTGAATTACTACTTTTCATGCTTCAAAAGCAGCAGGTATAAGAATTAGGAAAAGGTACTTCTGCTCTCGAAAGTAATCTGGCATGGGGTTCAAGTGTGTAAATATCCATACTCTCTAACCAAGATCGAGTCCAGCCCTGCTCTGATGTTATAATTGTCAACCAATCAATAAGCAACTCTTTTTTTTTTTAAGCAATCAGGTTTAAGTAACTTGCTCAAGGTTACACAGCCAGTTATTTCTGGGTGTGGTGCTGAGTATCTGAGCCCAGATTTGATCCAGGTCATCCCGACACTGGAGCCGGTGCTCTTACTCGCTGAGCCACCTGGCCACCCCTAAAAAGCAAATAAGCAACTCTTAAATACTTACTATACGCCAGGCACCGTTCTACGTGATGGAGATACAAAGACTATAATAGTGAAACAGTCCCTGCCCTTAAGGAACTTATACTTTAATGTCCTGGCACATCCTGGTAGGACACCTGGGCTGAAGGGGATCCCAAAATACTTTATAGAGGAAGAAACTGCCTGTCTCCCCTTCTTGGTGGTTGCTATATTTTAAGAAAGAAGGATGGTATTGGAGAATATCCAGAGGATGGTGACCACAAAGGACACAGGGATAGGACAGCTGCCATAGTAACAGGAAGACTTCAAAGAATCAGGCTGTTAAGGCTGGGAAAGCAAAGACATATGAGATGATCAAAATCTGTACACTTAAAGTCTGTATACAAAGATAGGACAAAGTCTATATACAAAGACTGGACATTCTAACTCTGTATACAAAGCCCCTCCATTCTAAGTCTGTATATGAAGTCCTACATTCTAAGTCTGCATACAAAGTCTTTACCTTCTCTATACAAAGTCTGTACACTACAAGTCTGTATACAAAGCCCCTCCATTCTAAGTCTGTATATGAAGTCCTGCATTCTAAATCTGCATACAAAGTCTCTACCTTCTCTATACAAAGTCTGTACACTATAAGTCTGTGTACAAAGCCTGTACACTCTCCACTATAAAATAAGGGAGTAGGATCACATGATCTGTAATGATGCTTTCCACCTTTCAGTCTAGGATCCTATATGATCTCTGAGGGAAGAAAAGGGGCAACACAATGAAGGACTCACCAAATCCCAGAACAGAGAATGAAGGAGAATCTCCTGATTTCTGAGACATTCAAACTCTGGACAAATAAAAGGGAAATTGGGCCAGCTGGTAGGTAATGAGTCTTCTAAACTTCCTCACCCTAAGAGGAAGTATAAGCTGAAAAGATGAGATTCATTCAAAAGTTTGAATTAATGAAGAGCAGCCCCACAAAGGGGGTGGTCCTTGGCAAAACAGAGAATTGAGTAAGGTTTCTGTTTGGTACTCTCTGCCCTGCTAGCGCTCCTGGGTTTGTCCTGGTTGGTATAACTTTATGCCTTGCCTGTACTTTAGTTTCACAGGATTCTGTCATTCTCAGCTAGCTGCCAGCTCATATTTATGGTGTGAATCCTCAAAGTGCATCTGAATGGTCATAGAGAACTCTTCAATAGAATAACACCTTTGGGTCTCAAAGAAATAAATTTACAGTTATAAAGAACTGCAAATATCTTGTCCTGTGCCCCCTCAGCAATTAAGACCAGCAACTCATAGAATTCTAGAGGAGGAAGGGGTGTTAGGGGTCATCTAGTTCTACCCACAGAAGGAATCCCGTCTAGAAAACTAACATCTCTGTCATCCAGCCCTGAGTGGAACAGTTCGGGTAGGTGTGAACTTAGTACTTCCCAAGGCAGTCCATTCCATTTTTTGGAGAGTTTTAATTATCAGAAAGCTTTCTTTATATTGGGTTGGAATCTGCCTCCTTGTTACTGCTAAGTTCTAATTCTCATTCTTCCATCTGTGACACTACACAGTTGAATCCCTCTTTCAAATGACAGCCTTCAAATATTTGAGGACTTTGATCTTTCCTCCCCTAAGTCTTATGTTCTCCAGATGAAATAATGGCAGTCCATATGATCATAGATTTAGTGCTCATGTGGTATGTCTTCCAAGCCTTTCACCATCCTGAAAGTCCTCCTCTGGAAAAACTAATTTTTTCCAATACATAAGAGATTCATGATTCTGTGAATATGAGGTCTCCCCTCTATTAAGCCTCTTTATATCTGAGTAGACCCATCTTTTTGAGTTGCTATGGCTAAAATCATTCAGCATCTAGTGGCCAACCTTCTGTAATGTAATACCAAGGAAAGGCAACTTCCCAAGGTTCAGAATACCAGCATAGGTGCCCTCCATTTTATTCAGTGACAAACCAAGAACAGAGAAGGTCAAAATATGACATCATTCAAAATACAGCATTTACTAAGGGTGATTAAATAATCTCCAAGTACTACCCCACCCCAGGACCTTCCAATCATTCAATCAATTACAAAGTCCCTGTTCTAAATACTTCTCCACCCCTAGGCTGTACCTTCATTTGGTCCACCACAAAGCCCCTCTTCTCAAATGGAGATTAGTTTCCAATCTAAGTAAAGTACATTCATTTGTTCAACCATAGAACACAAAAAGGTCAAAAGTTCCCCACCCCTGGATCACAATTGAATCTACCCCAGAGTGACATCAAGTTTAAGCACAGCACTTAATACCCAAATGGAGGTCTTTTCTTCATCTTGACAGGAGGCAAGTTCTCAGCAATCTTAGTTCCTGGGGAGACAAGGCTTAGCAAGGTCACAAGATACATTGCCAGTCTCTTCATTCATTCATCCTCTGTCTGTAGAACAGTCCTAGAACCCCTGAAAACATTAGCAAAACCCTCTCCCAGGATTTCTGTAAACATACAACAAGAAAATCCTTCTTCAGGGCTTCTGAACCAACAGAAAGGTTCCCAGACCCCTGCAACAACAGCACTGTCCTTCACCAGTGGACAGTATTCACTCTCTGTCTGCAGGACAGTCTCAGGGCTTCTTAACCAAAAGCCAGGTTCCAGGACTTCTTCAACAACAGGACTGTCTTTCACCAGTGGACAAATCTGGCAAAACAACATCAAAACAGACAAAGTACCAGCAAAACAGCCATGTCTCCTCAGTCCTTGGTAGCTCAGGGGCAGGTCTCAAAAGTCCAGGGCAATTCAAAGGGGCCCCCAGCAATTCTCTCAGTCTCTCTCTCTGCCTCCACGAGGTGATGCTTCCAAAATGTTCTTCTGCCTCTCTCTTGTCTCTCCAAATCTACGTCACCAGCTCCTCCCAGTTCAGGACTCTCTTTTTACATCAACAAGTCCATCCCACAGGTGGGATTAACAAGCTCTGGGTTTTAACACAATCAGTTTGAAAACCAAGCCAATACAGGGGAATCTTTAATTGCCATTACTATCACACCTTCTAAGGATGACTGTCTCCAAACCTACCTGAATGATAAAACATAATCTGTTATTAGGCTCTTTTCTTTTCTTCTTCCTTTCTTCCTTCCTTCCTTCCTTCCTTCCTTTTCCTTCCTTCCTTCCTTCCTTTCCTTCCTTCCTTCCTTCCTTCCTTCCTTCCTTCCTTCCTTCCTTCCTTCCTTCCTTCCTTCCTTCCTTCCTTCCTTCCTTCCTTCCTTCCTTCCTTCTCTTTCTTTCTTTCTTTCTTTCTTTCTTTCTTTCTTTCTTTCTTCCTTCCTTCCTTCCTTTCCTTCCTTCCTTCCTTCCTTCCTTCCTTCCTTCCTTCCTTCCTTCCTTCCTTCCTTCCTTCCTTTCTTTCTTTCTTTCTTTCTTTCTTTCTTTCTTTCTTTCTTTCTT
>NW_027187339.1:3279908-3289504 GCF_028583685.1 Petaurus breviceps papuanus | reverse complement strand
CTTTCTTTCTTTCTTTCTTTCTTTCTTTCTTTCTTTCTTTCTTTCTTTCTTTCTTTCTTTCTTTCTTTCTTTCTTTCTTTCTTTCTTTCTTTCATAGTTTTGGCTTTGAAAGATTTGCCAGAGGTCTCTTTTGGCACTAGATTTGAGAAGTTAGCCTCACCTCCTTTCTATATTGAGGTATCAGTGTAGGACTTAAGTAGAGGATTAATTTAAGGGGATCAATTCCCCTCTTAAAATTAGTTAACCAGAATGGAATATAATAATCTGGATTTGATCTGCCCATGGATATTTTGAAGCCTAACCACTTTAGAATACAACAGGACTCTCAGTTCCTTTGAACTTGACATGGATTCCATAGTTCATGGGTCTAACCCAGCATGGACACTCTGATGCTCAGAAGAGAACAGAGTTTTGGTGCTGTCAGCACCCCAGCATCCTTCCACAAGTCACCCGGGTCCACAGGCATGCCTCTAACCCAGATCCCCTTCTGAATAAGATCAAAATACATATGCTGAGAGATGAATTCTTCCTTGATGATTTATGGGGCCCAGGACATGATTTTCCGAGAAAACAGTCTGTCTAATTGGTCTTTCATTTGTCTCCTCTGGTGATTTATTTGTCTAGGCCAAGCCAGAGAACATCTCTCCCCCACCTCTGCAAATACTCCATTCCCCAGCCCTGAAGGTTCAGCAAGTTCAGAGCCAGGGAATGTTCTTTCTCCCTACCCACTCAGTCTTTGCCTTGTGGTTTGCATTCTCATTTGCTAAATATACTATGATCCCCTGTACATAACAGTCTGCAGCTCTGATTTGTGTCTGGCCTCCTCTAGTTTGGAATATCACTCATAAATCATTCCCCTGGCAGCTGTCATCCATTTATATCTATGACCTACTAAAGCTCTGCTCTAAACTCATGAGTTCATTTGTATAGATACTCTTTCCATAGAATAGAGCTGCTTCTTGAGGGCAGGAGCTAAGGTAACTCTTTTTGCCTTGTGCCCTCACCCAAGATTTCCCCCTGGAGCATCAGAATTTAGATTATATATAGGTCTATACATAAAAGGTAAAAAGCTCTTAGTTCCCATGCAAGCACCCAGGCTAACAATGCATTAAGTACAGGACAAATTTTATTTTGCAAAGAAAAACAAAAAGACATAAACAGTTAATATGCCAGAAATAGTGAAAACAATTTTTTTCCTTTGGTGAGCCTTATTTTCCCACATTCTTTCCAACCAGTGGTTGAGAAGAAAACATTCAAGATCACAAAAGAATTAACCCTCTTTTTGCAGGGCCTCACAGTCCACAAACTCATGGTACTAATAAAAGGCAAGGTAAAGTTTCACTCTTCTACATCAGAACTCTGTCCCTTGCTGCTTCTCACCTCAGTTCCCATTTAGTCCAGGAATTTTATTCCGGATCCAGGAGCTCCTCCATCCTCTAGCTCTTGTCTTGGCCTTGGAATTCTTTTGATTCTCAGCCATTGCCTATATGGATTCCCATCAGTGGGTCTGCATTTTTCCTTGGGGCACATTGTCCCCTGAAAGAGCAACACAGCTCCATAATTACATAGGCTTCCCTCCAAGGAACGAGGGTTTTTGCGTGTCCATATGGCTTCTCTTTCTCTGTTTTAGCCCCAGTTCAATTCATCTACCTCCGAACTCTTTGAAACACCAGTCCAAAGGCATATCTCAACTGTTAACTTAATCAAAATTTAAGGAGTTGACTTGGTGATAAGTACAATGAACCTATTAATTTCATCCTCAATGTGAGGCTAGTTGAGAGATACCCAGAGCAACTGGCAATGACACCTCACCAAGAACAGAATAAAAATCTAATTAAGGCCAATGGATTTGCTCAAGGGACAGTAAGCATAAGAGGAAGGATTTGAATCTGTGCTCTCTGACTCTTGGGTCAGTGCTCTTTTCAATGTACCTTTCTAGAGTTAAAATTGTTATGGGACACTCACAAGAGGGAATCTGGAAGGCCTTAACAGGATCTTCCGTAGCACACCAAAAATATTCTATCTTCAGTTAAAAAAAAGTATAAGGCAAATTTTGCCATGGTGTCATTGCTACTGTCCACAGACACTCCCAAATCTGTTAGCCCTGATTAAGACTACAAGACCTTCCATATGTGGGTGACCCTGTTACTCACACTCTCCCTCAACATATAATTATATAATGCTTTTCTAGGCCTACAGCTGCCCTTTTCCTTTCAATTGTCTACCTAAACTCAGACACTGCTAGAGCAGAAAACTTAAGACCAAAACACCATCAAATGCCACCAAATATAGCCCATTATGAGCAGTGTGCCCCATTGATACATGACAGTCATGGCAGTGAATGTAGGCAGTATGGCATTGGTGCTGGTAGCTTAAGCCTCAAAACAGAAAGAAAAGGCCTTTTTTATGTATGTGTCTCCTTGAATGCTTACAATGCTAGGCAAATAATTGGATACTTTAAATACTTAAATATTTTTAAAACCCAGCAAATAGTTTTCATTCATTTCTTTTATCATTTTTCATGATGTTCAGCATCTATACCAGCTCTGAAAAAAATCACCCAAAATATATTTCCAGGATGATACATATGAGGCACAGAATGAGATGAATCATGGGCCTGATTCTGAGTGAGACACCGCTCTGTTGGCCTCCTACGACACCAGGGAAGCCAAGAACATCTGTCCCATAGTGACACTTTTTTTGTGACTTTCTTTAACAACAATAACAACAAAAAAGATGCCTAGGCTATACCATCTACCAGTCTATGACTAATTTTCATCTGCCAGAAGCACCGTGATTGTCTAAGAAGACCCTGAATAGCTTGGGTGTCCCCAAAGGAGGTAGCAAAGATAGACATCATGAGTTGAAGGGGTGATATTTTATACAATGTTTTGATTGGGGACCCTAGTTCAAAAGTATCCTGCTAATTTGTTCCCAATAGCGTGATGCTATAGGCAAGGCTGCCCCAAGAGAGGTTGCAGGGCCTGCCTGACGTAGATCATGCTAGTTGCCTTTTCAACCAGCAAAGTCAAGTTAAAATGAGCATAAAAGGCAACCTTAAAAGAGAAATCACAAAAGGCAACTTTCAGCCTTAGCTATATGTATATAGAATGTATGTGGAGTATATAGAAGCATAGACAGGTTCTCCCTTGCTATGGGGACAGTGATGGTCATTGGTATTTGGAATTATGGACTGCTTTTATAGAGATAGGACTGATTATATACATATATATGAATATACACACATATGTATGTATGCATGTATGTATGTATGTATGTATGTATGTATATATGTGTGTATGTATGTAAGCCTCAAGTTCCCCCTTCTCCTGAGGCATTACCAAGAGGGAAGGGATTTTCAACAAGGCGTGTAACCCAGAGTGAACACTCCAATTTGCTGTACCATTTGGGTCATCTCTACTTGGAAGCCATATCATAGATTTTCAAGGAAGTCAATCATAGGGAGCTATCCTTTTAATAAACTATCTGAATAGAACTTTGGAGGACATTTGCAAACCTCCTCAGTAATGGAAAAAATTCAACTTTGCCACATTTGTTATTTTCAGTTCTTGTCCTAAATGTTTGTTTACTAGACTGGTCAGATTGTTTTATGTGCCTGGGATTTGTGACTCCTTGCTTATTAACAAGGCTACTTTAACCAATCACCACCATTTCCAAACACACTTAATAATCAGTCACTGGGCAAGCAACATACTCCAGGCTAAATTATGAAATGAAATCTCCCTCTCTCTCTCCATTGATCTAGCACAAGTTCTGCCTTCTGTTTAGTAACCTACCCTCCCAGTGCGGGGAGGGAAGTCACTGATACATTAAAGTGATCTGAGTTCCCCGTGTGGGGAGAAGTTGGCTTAGGACAGACGTTTTGTATTGTTCTAAAACATCTGCATGCCTTCAGGCTATCTTCAGGTGAAGCCCTTGGGGTGATGTGGGGTGACAGGAGGGGCAGAAAGGGAGACAGACCCTAACATGGAAGGACACCAGATGCTCATTGCTTGCCCAGAGAAGAAAACACCTGGAGCTAAACATTCCCCTGCAAGCTAGAAGGACCCTGAGGGCAGGTCTGCACACAGCTCCAGGAACCCCACAGGCTAGTGGGAAATTCTATTCCCCACGCAGTGTCAGAAATAACCCTACCTCTAAAGGAACCAGGGATATTTGGGAGAAAGCAGATGATACCCAACCTTGGGAAGGAAGGGGTAAATTTTAATCACCACATACACACACACAATGAAACATGTGCAGGGCAGTCCCCAAGACTGAATATGGCTTGTGGGCTTAGACATACTTAGCTATGAAGAGGCCCTTCCCTCCCACTTGTTCAAAGGGAGGGTAGCAGAATCCAGCCTGAGCTTGTAATTGCTTCTTCTGTTGGTGTAACACAATGAAAAACCATATCTAATCTGTTGTCCACTATCCCCCTAGGTCTCCTTCAGCATTTACTGTTTCCCAAATATCTTCCTCCCATATAGCTGTGCTTCTGATTATTTTTCCCCAGATGTATTAGCATGCATTTGCCCGGACTGAATCTCATCTAGTGATTTTCTGTCCATATGCCTGGCAGCTCTAGGTCCCATTATATCACATCTCTGTCATCAACCACGACTGTTAATACCTCTCCATTTAGGGCAATATACAGATTTAATTAGCGTGGTATTTACAACCTTTTTCCGGGTTATTAACACGGATGCTGAAACACAACTGACATTAGTCCCCATGGCATCCCACAGTATCTGAAACATATCATGTGCCTTTTGTCCCCCAAACCAGTTCTAAAACTATACATTCAGCACATTAAAGGGACTTGCTTTTACTGATGCTCTATGAGGTGAATTCACATGGGCATTAAGTCACCAAGCTGTTGTTAGCAGTATGTCCTGGAAAAAGACACTGAACTAGAAGTCAGGAAAGACGGGGTTCTAGTGCTGACCTTGCCATGAAATCAAGCATGTATTAAGCATTTTCTGTGTACTGGGCACTGTCTTAGGCACGGGGCGGGAGGGGGGGGAGAAAGAAATCCTGCCACCATAAACCCTAGAGTTGGAAGATACTTTAAGGGTAACTCAATCTAATCCAACCCCTACCTAAAGTAAGAATCTTCCCTCTAAGGACCCCAACAAGGAGCCATTCAGCCACCAATGCTTCAAAGAGCTTTAGTGACATTGCCTTTAAGTGGCAGAGATTCCACTTCCGGTTAACAATGGGGAGGAAAAATTCATCCCTATATTAAGCAGAAATGTGCATAGTAGTTTCTCGTTCCTCTGGGTCCAATATTCATTCTTTTAGTAACTTTTTATAAGGATGCTACTATATATAGGGATAGTACTAGGCACTAGAGATGAAAAGACAAAAACAAAACCTCTTTTGCCTTCAAAGAGATTACATTCTATTGGAGGGAAATAAAACAAACACGAAAGACTTAATGAAAAATCAATACAAAATATTTTCTGGTGGGCGGGAACAAGTAATGGGAAATCAGGATGGGTTTGGGTAGAATGTGGCAGTTGAAGTGAGCTTTGAAGAAAGCTAGGAATTGTAATGAAGCGAAGATGGGGGAGCCTTGGGGTAGGGAGTGGGGAGGACCTTGCGACAAAGGTTAAATGGGACTGTCTTGTAAGGGGAAGAACAAGGAGGCCAGTTTGGATGGGCCACAGAATATATGAAGGAGAATAATGAGCAATAATCCTGGAAAAGTAGGCTAAAGTCAGATTGCAAAGACCAGAGTGAAAGGTTTCCATTTTATCTTAGATTTAAGAAGAAATTCTTAATGTTTAAAGACTTGAGGTCTTCAAACCAGAAGATGGATGACTACTTGTTTGGTTCCCTCTAGTAGAAGGAATTTTTCTGATCTAATGATAGTTTGGTTTCGATGGCCATTGAGGTCCCTTCCAACTCAGATCCTGTGTTTCTCACTGTGATTCACTGGAAGTCCCAAATTCCCTCGGGAAAGAGGAATGAGATTGCACTCTCTGGGAACATAGGCTATGATGACTATCTGCTGTTTGACTTGCTCAGATCTGTTATTATTAAATGTTTCTTTATGCTTCAATACCATTGGGAATATTGGTTTTCAAGAAGATGAGTAAACTGAAAATGAGCTAAATAGAGAAGTTTCCCAGAGCTTTTAAATACGAGTAGGGACAAAATGAACCAAAGACATTCTCATTTATTAAGAATCTCTTTGGTTAAAAATATTATAACATGTACTTGGGGAAAAATAAAAGATATATAATATGAAAAAGAAAAAGATATGACAGGAAACCAATGACAGAGGTGAAGGCATGATATCAAAGTTACAGTAATAACTTCCTCTCATCTTTGCTTTCTTCATTCTATGCTTCACACTGCTACCTGAGCAGTATTCATTCTGATCATGTCATTCCACTCAAAAGCCTTCAGTGGCTCCCCATTTCCTACTGCATAAAGTATAGACCCATTATGCCTACTACAAGACTCTAGCTCCTATTACTATATTTCATGCATTCTACACAATGTGGTCCTATCTTGCCATCTCCTATTTCCATGCATTTCTCCAATGGCCAGAAGGACCACTCTCTCCATTTTCAACATTTTATACATTTTCTCCCAAAGCTTAAATCAAGTACGTCTCCCTCCATGGAATCTTCTTTGACCTCTTCAACTTAAAATGATCTCTTCCTTCTCAAATTCATCAAAACACTTTGAAAACTCTGGAACACTCTTCTTGAATGCTCCTCAAAATTCTAGTGAGGTAGAACAGTATTCAAGTGCTGGGCCTGGAGTTAGGAAGATAAGAGTTCAAATCCAGCTCAGATGCTTGCTAGTCCTGCAAGTGTGGGCAAGTCACTTAACTATCACCTGCCTCAGTTTCTTCATCTGTAAAATTGGGAGAATAATAGTATTCACTACCCAGGGTTGCTGTGAGGCTCCAATGAGATAATATTTGTAAGACACTTTGCAAAACTGACAGCACCACATAAAGGTTAGCTGTTGTGGTTGTTTTCATAATTATTTATGGCCATGGCTTGCTCTCCTATTAGACTGTAAATACCTTGCTCCGATGAATTGTATTCATCTTTGTACTGATCCCCAATGCTTAGCACAGTGTTTTACTCATAATAGGGGCTTAATAAATATGTGTTAATGTGAAAATGGAAAGGACCTGGGGGTTTTTGTATTCAAAGATGTACTCAACAATTTCTGTATTGTATTCTGCTCTGATTAGACCATATCTGAAATATTGGGGGTTACAGTTTAGGAAGGATATTTACAAGTTGATATGTGACAGAGAAAGATAACCAAGATTCCACAGGTACCTTGGATTGGCTGAAATCACTAAGTTAAGCTTGGTGGGACATGATCATGGAATTCTAATGATAGGAAGGGTGGTGTTGTGCAAAGAGCCCTGGATTTAAAGTTACAGGACCTTGGTTTTAATCCAGGATCTCTTACTTTCTATCTATGCCACTTTGGGCAAGTTCTTAAGCTGACCTTCCATGAGTTTAAGATGATGGGGTTACATATCTGGAAGAATTCTCCACGCTCCAACAGCCTTTGCTACATTTAAAGAGTGATTAGACTTGTCCTCCTTGACCCTATAGGGTAGAACTAAGACCTAGATAGAAGGTATGATCCAGCTGGGCAGATGAGATGCACACATGTAATGAGTGGTAAGGGAGCAGGGCAAAGAATAATCCTGTAGGAGTCTGGCTATGTCACACCCCCATCAAGAAGTTCCAGGGGCTTCTTCTTGCCTCTGAGATAAAATGGAATTTGGTATGTAAAGCCCTTCACAATTTGACTTCAACATCCTTTTTCAGGCTTCTTGCCTTCCCTCTCCTTTATGTAGTCTGTGGTCTGCCCCAACTGGTCTCCTTGCTCTTCTCCTTCCAGGACACTCCATCTCCCATCTCCACATATTTGCAAGATTCTCCCTTCCTCTCCTCCATGCCTTGACATAAACCCACTCTGATTTCTGCTGTGATAGAGTCCTCCCGCCAGAAATTACTTTGTATTGACTTTGCACTTAGTTCTCTAAATTTGTGTTGTTTAAGCAAAGTCTCCATGTTGCCAGAGAATTGGGTTAGAAACTTCAGTGAAGATAACTAGCATCTCTGTTCAAGTCAGCACCATCTTCTCTTGTCAACTGATGTAAATCTCCTATAGATAGAAAAGCTTCTTCATGGCTCTGAACCAGTTGCCAGTTCTACCTACCTACCTGTTAGCTGCCATCTTTCTTTCCACCTTCCTCTCTTCTTCTCACCTTCTTCAGTGGCCCCATGCTTGTCTGTCTGCCATGCACCTCTGAGATATGCCATATTTTCCTACTATTATCATTTTCTCTATTTCTTCCTCTGCTACCAGGAAAAAGACAGGGTGGGGGGAAAAACGTAAAGTAATACAGTTTCATAGCCTATTTTCTAAGTTACAATAGTCTGGGTAAAAAGTAATGACAACCTGAAACAAAGAATGGAAAAGGGGGGATGATTGTGGGATACTAAGGAGATAAAATTGGAATATGCTGCTGTTTATTCCAGCTTTCTCCATACTATAGTTGTAAAATTGATTTTTAAATCATCAAATTTTATACTTACACCTCAGAGAGGTTAAGCAAATCACTGAACCTCTCTGAGTTTCTTCAACTGTATTTTTTTTAAGTTTTAACAAAGTTAACTCTAAATTCTCTTCTGGTTTTTTAAAAAAAATCTGTGTTCTATGTCTGTCCTTTTCTCCTATTCAAAAGGAGTCACAAATTTAGTCTTACTTCAAAATTGCATCTTTGGATTTATTAGGCATGAATTAATCAAATTATTATGGTCCGTACCAAGTTTCTACTCATAATCTTACTAGGAGTTTCCCTTCTTTACCAGTACCAATGTTGGCATCTTCCCAGTTCTTAATGAAGACAGATAATAAGATTTGACTTTCATCAAAATAATTTATGCCAGAGAGGTTATGACTGAAGAAAATGTATATATTTAGTTATTTAAGTGTGCCTAGTGCTGTAAAAACCTTTCCAGAGATACCAAAGGTCAATGCACCCATAACATTCAGCCAAAGTTAAGAAATTCTTGTTATCTAAGGCTCACTGGAACCTAAATCATCTTTCTTGACTCACATTACCCCTTCCTACTAATAAGAAGTAAGTACTTGAATCTTTATGACTTTGTTGGCATAAGTCAAATGTCATCTCCTCCATGAAGCCTACCATGACCACTCTAGGGTACAGTGATTTCTCCTTTGAACTCCTACTCTGCCACTCACTCGAGATTTATCACACAATACTTCCATGTTATTATTTAACTTTTCATATGTGTTTGTCTGTCTGTCTCTAGGATAGCCAATAAGTGAAGAAGATGAGTTCTTGAAAGACAGACCTATATTTCCCTATATCTCATAGTACCTTGTATATATAAAGCATTTAATAAAAACATTTGTTAAGAAATAAGCCAACTCCAGATTAACAATAAACCACAAATGAACAGTGCTGGGATCCACTGAGTGAGGGTGTGTGTGTGTGTGTGTGTGTGTGTGTGTGTGTGTGTGTGTCACAGAGAGAGAGAGAGAGAGAGAGAGAGAGAGAGAGAGAGAGAGAGAGA
>NW_027187339.1:3278643-3279898 GCF_028583685.1 Petaurus breviceps papuanus | reverse complement strand
AGAGAGAGAGAGAGAGAGAGAGAGAGAGAGAGAGAGAGAGAGAGAGAAAGAAAGAATGAAAGTCTAGCTCAAATTCAATTCTATAGGATTTCAGGTACAAAAACCAGTCTTTGCAATGGATATTAACCAAACCTTTTCAATTTTCAGGTAAGGTCAGGAACTAAAGGACTCATAATGTCTAAAGACTAAGATCAGAGATATAACTAGGAGAAGGCTACTGGGACTTTGCCCCTTAGGAGTTCCAGGGCACAAATGTATTCCTTCAGGAATTGCAAGCACCTAAGTGATTACCTGGAAGCTGAGCACTTAGTGAGAAAAATTAGTTAAAATAGGAAATCTCAGATCAAGTATATTGTTAACAATGCTTATCTATATGCTATTATACTGACTAATTGCCTCTTTTATTCCATTGAAGTTGTCATTATTTCTGGTATTATTTTCACATCCTGAATTACAAAGTTGATTAGAGGGTACATCACATATAGCAGACAAGAAATAATACTTATTGAATGAATGAATGCCCCAGGCACCAAAATGTCTAGTTATAGTTCTGGGAGAGGTCTTACATGGATTTCTCTTGCTCTTGGGATAAAAAAATTTGGAGTTAGAGATTTTGAGAGCTATCATCCCTATGTTTCTGATTCTATCAAATAAGGTTACTGAACTCAAGCAAAGAGGAACATTAGCCTATAATTAATTCTGCCACATTCCCAAACAGAAAACTGTATAACTTCACAAATACATACACAGAGATGCATACATGCATGCACACACACACATCTACTTTGTTTTATCTGCCTCCCCAAGCACCTAACAAAGGCCTTGCATGTAGTATTTATTGAGTTGCCTACTTGCTAAATGAATGACCAGTTTATGACTATATATACACACATCCCCACATCTGTATTCTGCTGGACATTCTCATGAGCAAGAATAGCCCTCCATATATGGATATAAAAGAGGTGTTAATATTACACTGTGGAATAATACAAAAACCTTACGTAGAATAATCTATACAATAAAGGCTTTACAATTGTCATGTTAAATCAATATCTCTCTCCCTCTCTCCTTCTCTCTCTCTCTCTCTCTCTCTCTCTCTCTCTCTCTCTCTCTCTCTCTCTCTCTCTCTCTCTCTCTCTCTCTCTCTCTGTCTCTCTCTCTCTGTCTCTGTCTCTCTCTCTCTCTCTCTCTCTCTCTCTGTCTCTCTCTCTCTCTCTGTCTCTCTCTCTGTCTCTCTCTCTGTCTCTCTCTCTCT
>NW_027187339.1:3249753-3278543 GCF_028583685.1 Petaurus breviceps papuanus | reverse complement strand
TCTCTCTCTCTCTCTCTCTCTCTCTCTCTCTCTCTCTCCCTCTCTCTTTCAACTTTACTTTCTTTTTAATCCTAATGAGGAAGTCTGAAAGCAGATAGACGATTGGAACAGGGCTCCTTGCTCTGGGGTGAGCAGACTAAAGAATGATGGCACAATGCCCATGATTGTTGTCACTAACCAGCTTAATTTAAGTCCTAAGCAAAGGCTAAAATGCCATGGGGGGTTGGGAGATGTAAGGGAATTGGTATTCCATTTACTTCTGAAGTGCACATCCAACTTGGTGCTTCTTATTTATGCAGATGGGATACACCATGCTCTCAGCACACTCATCCACACTTCAGCCTGAATTAGCTAGTAAATCACTATTGCAGTAGCTAATAACACTCATAAAGCCTTTTGAGTTTTACAAGGTGTTTATAATGGGAAACTCAGTACGATTTATATGAAAAACATGAGTCAGATGCAGGGAAAAAGTTGATATGTGGACATTGGCCTTGTGGTATGACCTCTCATGAGCTTCAAAATAAATTGCAAAATTTCTTTCTAACTGAGTCATGGGATCATAGAATCATGGAATTTAGCCCTGAAAGGACCTTAGAAATTAGTCCAAGTCTCTCACTTTACAGACACAGAAACTGAGACCCAGAGGACTGCAGAATATCAAAGTCTGAAGGGGCATTTATTTTGGATTTTGAGTCAAGGGAACTGTATTAGAATCCCAGCTCTGTTATTTACTGCCTATGTGACACTGGGGGCAAATTTTGGTGTAGTAGATAGAGGTCTGGACTTAGGAAGATCCAGGTTTGAACATTGCCTTGGACATTTACTAGCCATTTGATCCCAGGCAAGTCACATTCCTTCTAGAGATCTCAGTTTCTTTATTGGTAAAATGAAGGGGTTGGAATCAATGGTCTCTAAAATCCTTTTCTGTTTCTAAACTATGTCCTACATACGATCCAGTCATTCTATGATCTTCAATGCTACTTCTCTGGACCTCAATTTCCTGGCTTCCTCAATCACTCAATCAACAATTGCCTACTGAATGCTAATTAGGGAGGCTAAAAGTAGAATGAATGAAAAATGAAATTGTCCCTGTTTACAAAGAGCTGACATTCCTTCCTGTTAAATAAAGGGCTTTGCACTGGAAAGCAATTAGGTACTATGACCCTCAAAGTTATTAAATTGTTAATCTCCTTTGACCCAGTAATACCATTACTAAGTCCATATTGCCAAAGAGATCAAAGAAAGAGTAAAAGGACCCATTTTATAACTGAAACATTTATAGAAGATATTTTTGTCTGTGTCTAAATTTAACGGGGTGCTCATCAAATGGGAAATGACTGAACAAGTTATGGTATATGACTGTAATAGGATACTACTGTGCTATATGAAATGATGAAAGGGACAGCTTCCAAGAAGCATGATAAGACTTGTTTGAACTGATGCAGAGTGAAATAAGCAGAACCAAGAGAAAAATTTATACAGTAAGAATGCATTGTAAAGACAATTCCAAAAAGACTTTAGAACTGTCATCAACACAATGACCAATCACAACTCTAGAGCCCTGCTAATGAAGCAAGCTACCCTCCTTTTAAAAGAAAGGTGATGAACACAGGGTAGAGAATGAGATGTACATTTTTCTACATGGACAATGCAGAAATTTGCTTTGCTTGACTATGAGTATTTGCTGCAAAGGTTCTATTTTTCTTTTTCTTTCTTTTAATTAGGAGAGGGAAGTGGGAGAGAGAGAGATAGTAGATTTTTGTTCATTGAAAAAAAGTTTTTAAGAGGTTTGGACTAGATGACCTCTGGAGTTCCTTCCAGATCTAAATGAGTAATCCAATGAGCCTATGAACTTAGAGGCATGAGGTGCAAGCCATATCTGAACAAGAATGCTCTTTACCAAACTGTTAAAGAGGGTTCACTGAGCTAGTGTTGGAAGATATCAATGATGAGGAAATCACTATCTCCACAGTGTTCCATTCCACTTTTGAGAAGCTCTGCTTGGAAGGGTTTCCCTTATATTGAGCCAAGCTATGTTTTTTGGGAATACTTCTGCCCATTGTCTCCAGTCTTGAATAATGTTAATTGGCAGCAAAGTACTGTGGCTAAAGAACTGGTCATGGAGTAAGGAAGACCCAGGTTCAATTCCTACCTCTGATATAACAAACTCACTGGGCAACCCTGACAAGGCTCAGACGATTTTTTAAGTTCATAAGCCACGGCAAAGGAACTGACCTAAAATAGCGAAGAAATTTTCTCACTTGGAACACTAAACTCATGAAATCACAGGTCTGGTAAAAGAAAAACAATAATAATTACAATGACAACAATAATAATAACATTTAAATATACATATATGTATATATTAATGTTAATATATGTATATAAAATTTTGTGTTAAAATTGTATATGAATAGCTAGCTAGAGAGAGAAAGAGTGTTCATATATTAATATAAAATGCCTTTCTTCTTAATGCCTAGATTCACTGAGGGATTACTTGCCCAATCCCTGAGGCCTCTTTACATAATACTTCTTACAATACTTGATCTGAATGTGCCCTTCAATTGTGATGGGTGGCGCTTCCTTTGAATCTACATTACTCTAGAGAACTGGCAGTAAAGCTTTGTGTCACAGAATCTTGGAGGTGGAAAGGACCTGAGAGATTCATTTAAACCTACTTTTCAGGTATTTTTGTAAATGTTAAAATGCTATATAAATTTCAGTTATGATAAAGGACTGAAGGTGGAAGAGTAAATTAAGGCCTAGAGAGGCAAAATACCATCCCAAGGCTACACAGCAAATTAGTGATAAGACCTAGACTAGCACACTGATAAAATGACTTCTAGGTCAGTACTCTTTGCCCTAAACTAGGTCTACCCATCTTTAAAAGGGATTGTTTTTCAAGGGCAAACATAGAATCAGAGATTGTGCTAGACCCCAGGAATACAAAGATAAGAATTTATACAGACTCTTGCCCATTAGATACAATTATTAAGAAATGATCATTACAATATTTTAAGCCCTATTCCACAAACATATATCCTACTTTCAGGCATCATTCTTCTCAACCTTTTTCTTCTGAATGTTTTCTACCTTCAACCAGAAACAGTGATGCATAGAATCTACTGGGGGCAAGGACAAGGAAAAGAACACACACACACACATACACGCAGAAAAACACACACACAACCCAAAACTGTGATAAATGGGAGACTGAAACAAGTACAAAGAAGAGGTCCAAGCAAAACGCTGTGACAAATCTGAAGAAAAGATCACTTCCATTCAGGGAAAGTCAAACAAATCATCGTGAAGGAAGTAGCTTCTGAATTAGGCCTTCGTGGAACTGAGGGACTTTAACAGAGAGATAGGGAATTCATTCCCAATATGATGGTAGCAGGGAGGAGAGGAAGGAGGGCCAGGGAAAGAATGTCAGCAAAAGCGTGGAGATGGGAGAGGACAGGACAAGACTTGGGGATAGAGTATGGCAGAGAAGACTGTAACCTGATTAGAATGGAGAGGGCATTAAGAAGAGAAGAATGAGACTGAGTTGGACAGGTAGGGTGGAGTCAGACTATAGCAGTTCTTAAATGTCAGAAAAAGGTTATGTTTTATTCAGTAGGCAATGGGGAGCCATTGGAGATTTTTCACTACAGAAGTTACATGATTATAGTAATGTGTTAAGGAAATTACTCAGGCAGTGGTTTGGAAGATGAATTGGGACAGGGATCAGCTAGAGGCTGAATAACCAGTCAGGAGGCCATGAAAATAGTCTAGGTGAATAGAGATTAGAAACTAAACAAAGGAGAAAGGGCTTTGGATTTGGGCTGGGGAGCTGGGGGCAGGGGGTTGGATTTGAATCCTATTTCTATTATTTGTTATCTGTGGGTCACTTTACCTATCTGGGCCTCAGTTTCTTCACTTGAAAGATAAGGACTGTAGACTAGAGGTCCTTCCTCTTAGGTCCCTTTCCAACTATAAATTCATAATTCCATGATCCTAAGAATGGAAAGGAGAGTTCATATTGAATCAAGGATCAAAGTGATATCACATTGGTATTGTGGGTTAGAGGAGAACAGGAAGAAAAAAATTGCAATCCTGAGAAAATGACCCAAAGGTATAGCCCTTGATATGCATGCATAATTAGCAGAAGAGGGGATTTAGAGGGAAAACCACAAGCTCTTATTTGGATGAACTGAGGATGACATGCTGTCAGAACATCTAGTTCCTGACCTCACCTGTACTTTCGCCCCCACCTTTATTCAGGCTAGGTCTAGTACATTTCAGAGGATTGACATGTCATTTGAAATGCTATTTCATCAACTACCTTCATCTTGAAGCTTCATTCTATAATCCATATAGCTCCTGGGTTGGCAATACAACCCTCACTTCATAAACTACAACATATTGGACTTCCTGAGATCCAGGTGACCCCAAGGAACTCTTGTCACATAGTTCCATAATCTAGTCCATAATTCCAACTGGACCCAAATTTCCTTTTTTTCAGTCTCTATGTGGGTGCCACCTAAACAATGAAACTTTAATGATAGAACCATTCATAAAGGCAGCTACCAGTTAAGAATGAGAAAGACTAGTTAGCTTTCTACCTGTCCAATCATGCTAGTTAGTGAATTTTTCTGGGATATGTATGCATACATGTATGTATATATGTGAATGTATATGTGTATGTATATACACACACATATATATACCTATCAATTTTCCTCCTTCCCAGTATATACCATAAATTATTATTAACCATGAGAAAGACATATAACACTGTCCTATGAGAGAAGGGCTATAGAATGACTGGATATTGATATGTTTTCTTCTGTCTTATGACTTGACATTCTCTATTTACTGCTCATCTCAAAATTCTGTCCTGATAGAGACCTTGTATTGAATAACAATGAAGTAAGATGTTTCCCTTGAAGGGACTTCTAGTCTTTGTGAATCTCATCATGTAAGGGCATCCTGGTGCACCTCTGACAACCCCACTGGTCCAATTTGTCCCCAGGGGCCTGATTTGGAGGAAGCATGGAACAGCCCTCCATAGCACAAAACTGATGGTTTTCATGTGTGAGCTTCTGCAAACTAAAGACCCAAGAACAAGCATCATTCCCAGCGCAACCCAAGAGGAGTCTGGGGAAAGGTTTATGGGGTCATACACAGTTCAGAGGAAAGCACAAATTTCAGCCTCAAATTGTAAAGTCAGCACTGAGCTCAAACAGCAAGTTGGGGACTCTCTGGCTACTAACTAAACATCCTTGCTTTTCTTTCCACTCCTGGGGACACAAGATGGGCCTCCTACATTTGACTGTGAAATAGAACACATGAATGATACTGATCTTCAGACAGGAAAAGGGAATAGAAGTCATATAGGCCTAGAATAACTTACTTCATTGTCACCTCTTCTGTAGGAACCACCACTGATCCATTAAGCACCTACTATGTGCCAGGTCCTGTGCTCAATGTGGAGGATACAAAGCCAGAAACAAAGCAGCCCCTCATCCCCACAGAGCTTCCTTTCGGTGATTGCTTAGACCAACACAATGACCCACCTTCTCTTTAGAAGATGTCAGGGCCTTCTAAATATATTAGAAGTTGTCGGGATCTTCTAAATGCGTGAAGAAGCAAGACGCAGAAGAAACCTGGGCTCCACCTTAACTAACTCATAGTGTGAGTTAAGGTACTTAGCTCTCCTGGCCTCAGTTTCCTCCTCTATAAATGGGGATACTGCTCCTACCTACCTCAAAGTGGTGTTACAAGGATCAAAGGTAGCAGTTTGAAAAGCACATAATCCTGCATAAACCAGAGGCATTGTTATTTTTGTGACATACAGCCAACCTTTCAGAGGTTGGAAAAGCATGGACAGGTCGTAATGGGCACCAGCGGAAGATATGCCAGACCAAGAAAAAGACAGACCAGTCTAAGCAAGGTCAGTGAATCCCCAGATCAAAATCTACACAAACTCCGATATGAATTCTAGTTGAGGTCATACTAAACTCATGGGTCTCATTTCATACTGCTAGAGTGTCCTCAAGACTGCCAATGGTTCTATAAGAGACCTAGATTTGGAGGGTAGAGCCTGAGAAGACTTGGTGACTTCAAATGAACCCAAGGAAACGAACCAGAGAGATCAGCCCATGGATTCTCAGAGCCAAAGGGGTCTTTAGGGATCTAGTCATAAAATAGCATTGTTTTAGAGCAAGGAGAAACCTTAGAGATAACCTAGTTCAGTTCCTTTATTTTGCAGGTGAGGAAAATAAGGCTCAGTTACAAACCGAGTGTTCTTGCCCCCTTGATTTCCCTGTGTCTGGTCTTGGTTTCCACCCAAGTGTTCTATCCGCGCCCCTTGCAATTTTTAGGTTGTTTTACTTTTCCTGCGGATTCTTATGGAAGGCTATCTGACTTGGTGGAAATCGTGGAGATACAACAAAACTAAGACGTAGCCAGATCGCCACGTGTGGAGCCAGAATTTCCGGGTCCAGATTCTAGTTCCACTGCCCATGACCTGTGTGACTCAGACTAGTCATTTGATTTTTCTAAACATGAGTTTCCCCATCTGTAAAAGGAGGGGATTAGACAAGATCACTCCTGGGATCCCTTTCAGCTCTGAATGAGTGAGACCTACAGCGAGATGCTGAAAAGGGGAGGTGCCCATCAGTTAAGGGTGCATGGACATGGGGATGGACATTATAAGCATGACACTTCTGTCAAAGCAGACTTCTCCTCCATTACAGAGTTCTGTGGGGCATGAGACCCCTCCCATTGCACAGGCTAAAAACAGGGAGTAAAAAGTACCAATAATGAGCCCTTTCTTATTTAAACAGGCCATTTTTCTTCCCAATAAATGCATTTTTTGTCAGCTCAAATATTCCCCTTTGATAAAACCAGAAAATAATTAGCCTTAATAGCTCTGCTGTGAATAATACCTCACGAGAGGGTGGCAGATGTTAATGTGAACCTTCCATACCAAAATTAAGTCACCCCCTCCCCCCCACCCCAAAAGTAATGAAACAAGAAAAAAGATTATAGGTTTGGCCCTTCTCAGGAAGAAATGTATATTTAAAATAAATGCATGAAATCCTTTAAAAACAGCACACACTGAAAATCCACATCGAGTTTGATTTGCTTTCCAAATCACACAGACTGCACTGTTGCGCACATTCTTTAAACAAGTACAACCCCCAAGAAGTGTGGATAGATTTAAGAGAAATAAAAGCACGATCAGCTAGCTTGTAATCTTCTTTTCTCTTGTTCTCCTCCCCATAGCTGCATTAAATTGCTGATTAAGAACAATAACATATTTGTGCTTTTATAGGTAGAATGATTGGTATTATGCAAAGATTTGGCTAACAGACTAAAGGCGCATTCACACTGTGCGGGATTACATGCTGTTAATAATTTTCTAGATGCTCTGGGGAACCCATAATTCCAGAGGACTACAATTTAGCAGCTCAATGCACACTTTGTAAGATGGTGAGCAAGATGCAGTCTTTCTTTCCAGAACTGGGGCAACCAATAAGGCGTCAGAAAACCCTTTCAAGAAGTGGCCCCTATCCATCATATTACATTCTTCTTCTACCTCCCCCTTCCTCAAGATCTCCCCTTGACTTTGTGAGACCACTGCTACTGCCTGGTAGCTTGTAAACTCACCTCTTGGTCCTGAGTTCCCTTGTATATGTGCTCCCCTCGCCCCCCAGGCCAGGCCACTCTAGAGTAGAAATATCTATTTATACCAGTGAAAATTAGGATTTCTTCCTTATGCCAGTTTGTAAGATTGTCCAGTAGTCAGTAAGTCTGGGGAGATAACAAATGACAGCATAGGTTCACAGAGGTTTTATTTGTGGCCCCGAAGAAAAAAGTTTGGCTCTAAGAATTGAGAAACTGAGGGATCAGTAAGCTCTATTTCAAAAACACTCTACAGAGAGATCCTTTTTTTTTTTTTTTCTAAAAAGGCACTAAAAGACCTTTTATTGTGATACAGTGCTCCTTACAAGGCTAACACACATTTGCTATAAAATGGTAACCTAGAAGGCAGTAAAAAAGCAGCTTCTCATGTCCCACTCCCATATCTGGGAAATGCTAACTGATGTTGGCCACCAATACCACTCAAATCCTACACATACCGCATATGTCTTCATATCGTTTATGACACGTTTGCTCCTTTCCAGAAGCCCAGAGAGATGAACAAGGCAAATGATGGCCTGTCCGTGCACCAGGACCATGAAAGTCCATGTAGATCTCCTGATTAAAAAAAAAAGTTTCCCAAGCATGGTCATGGTCAATCTATGTTCCCTTGCTTCACGGTGAAGGAATTTGAGGCCTAGGAAATGTTAAATGACTTGTACATGTTTACCTGGCAAGTTACCTGGCAGAACTGGGATTAGAACTCAGGTCTCCTGACTCTGGAGTTTTCTCTCTACACTGCCCTTCCTCGCAGGGTTACCAGATGAGGACATGGCTGAGGACAGTGGAACTCAGATGCCTTTTGGGGCCAAGGTTATAATTAGTTGTCTGGTCCCAGTTGCTTGCAGAGTAAACAAGAACTGATAAACCCATGCTAGCTAAAAGTATTTATTACATTGTGACCCAGCTGCCAAATGTCTAACCATTTTAATAAAAAGCTATTTTCTAAGGTTTATATTTTATTGCATGTGTGACTCCCTTATTGGTTAGCATTTTGGAGTTGTGGAAAAGGTTATGAATTTAGAAACTGGCTGCATTCATATCATATTTAAAACTTAATGCTATTTTATTAAAGACATATGGGCCTCCAAAGTACACATATTAAATGTCATGTAAGAAAAGTAGCAGTTTAAATCATGGTCAAATTCATTTTTGACGTGACTCCTGAGGCTTCCCAAGATCTGAACTATTTCTTTGTAAATCTGGCAGTTTAACCACACTCATAAATCACTTTCAAAGCATATTATTTCTTAATTTTACTGCATTAGAGAGCATTTGGCCTACACAGTGAACTGTTTGTAGCAGTTATGTGGACAAAGTTGCACATTTAGTCATATAATGTGCAAAGGAATGGGGTGGGAAAGGGGAGGATGGGGAGTGGAGCAGAGAATGTCTTGTTTTTCCATCCCAAACTTCTCTGCCTTATTTATTTTAACCTAAGTAAATGCATTTCACAAGGGTCAGATTGATGCATGAATTTTTGGCATGTTAGAAAGATGCAAGTTGGTGCTAGACCTTCCTGAACACAAGAAAGAGACATAATTTGTAATTCGATCCTTTCTAAAGCAGCCCATGACTGAATTAGAATGACTGTAGAAATTAGACTTTTTTTTTTCACATTAAGCTGAACTAAAACAGATTTTCAGAAAATCTTATTTCTTTAGTGCAGCATTTAGTCCTTCAGTATATGTTTTTTGCATGTGTTGTTTAGTTTTAAATTTGCAAACAATCCAATCGTTTGAACCTTTCCTCTCTAGACTAAGTCCCTTTGGATGATGAGATAATTTTCCATTAGGGCAATGTTCTGAACCTCAACCCCAGACTTCATTCTCATTTTTTCCCCACTTACTACAAGGCAAGTCGTGTTCAATCTAAGGTCAAATCAAGGAAACTAGACCCTGCGTTTGATTTCCTGGGTTGAGAGGGTAGAGTTTGCCAAGAGAATTATAGAAGGATTAAGATATTTGAGCTTAAAGAAAGAGCTCACAGGCTAGCTTTCTACTTCCCGTTTTCTTTGTCCAAATTGGTCCCAGCTCTGAAGCCTTCCCCACCAATATCTAGGTTCTTACCATGCTCGAGGTTATTCCATTCTTTTTTTTCGTGCGTAAAGTTAATGACATATTTCCTGATTCATGCCCCTGACCGTACCGGCTGCTGTTCTACTCTCTTCCATTCCCCTTTATCCATAAAGTTAGTGAGACATTTTCTGATTCTTAGTATGTGTGACATATTGCTCAACCCTCACCACAAATGCTTATTTTTGCCAGGCTCCCACTGGAGCCAAAATTAGCAGATAATAATGGTGGATGTTTCCTGGTCTTGGGCAAGGAAGGCAGAAAGAGAAATTCCAAACAAAGAGGCTGAAATCAAGACCACTGGACCCACAACAGTTTCTGCAGATATGTCAAGGCTCTGTGCACATGGCCTCAAAGTTCTTCTAGCGCTTGTGATGAATACAATGCTTCAGATGATGGTAAGACTATCCTCTGCTCACCAGAACTGACAGCAAAATTGAGATGGCTCACTAAAGGTCAAATATACCAAAAACCACATAAACTGGTTAAATTGATCCTCTTTAAACTATAGAAAGAGTGCTGGATTTGGAGCCAAGGGACCTGAGTTTAAATCCTTGTTTGCCACTGACTATTGCTGTGACCTTGGAGAAGCTACTTCCCCTACTCGGGCCTCGGTTTCCTTATGTGTAAAATGGATTTGATGATCTCTAAAGTCCTTTGTAGGTATATGATCCCAAGACCCTCAGCAAACTGAGAAACCTCTAATCTCTAATTCAGATGTTAAATTATAAAGCTTTCTAAAATAATAACTGAAGACTGTCCATTTCTAGTGAAAGAACAAAAGAAAAGGCACATTAGGGTTTTTATTTGTATTTGTGTTGTTTGTGTTATTGGGGGAGACGAACAGAGCAAAGCCTGGAAGAGGTTCTAAATCTCAAAAATTATAGGGTAATTATCAATAATAATTGAGGACTGATTTCTGAATTTCAGTCTCCAGCTAAAATGGCCATGATGAGCAAACTTATACGGGAATGAAAAACCCTCTGCTTAATTTTACTTAACAGGAAAAAACAAAAACCTATAGCGTTGACTTCTAGATGGAGAGCATTAGTTTCCTGAGCTGAAAAGAAATGATGAATTCTAATTCAGGTAATGTAGCTCAAAATTTACTGACATATTTAAAAATGCACATGAAAAATAAAATTGTCTTTAAAATGTCCTCGGTAAAAAGGCTGTGTGTAATTGTGATCAGTGACAAAAGCATTGAACTTAGTTAAATTAGCATCAAAGGGAGCCCTAATTACAGAGCCTTTTCGCCTCACTGATGGCACCTTGTCTGTTACTGTATGACACCCCACTGTACGAAGTGGAAAAGCAAATAAGCTAAGAGTAGTATCACTTCTCTGGGGTTCCCAGAGCAAGCCTGCTAACTCAAATCTGACAAATCTTGATACTCTCACTGATCACCTCTTTGCGTGGTCAATGGGACAGCAACAATGTTACTGTAAGATATGATTGTACATGTGGAGATGTCAGGCACACTGATTCCCTATTCCTCCAGGATCAAATCTAAAATCCTGTTTGGCATTTAAAACCTTTCACAACCTGGGTCTTTCCTATTCTTCTAGTCTTCTTTTTTCCTTCCCCAGTCCCTGGCACAAAGTAGGGGCTTAATAAAAGCTAGCTGACTAACTCTACAAACTCTACCATCCAGCAATGCCACCCTTCTCCCCATTCCTTTCCCATTATAGACTCATCTCATGTTCATTGGCTTCCCACCATGTTTGGAATGCCACAGTGCTTTCCTCCTTCACCCCCTACCTTTTCTAGTTTCAAGACTCAGCACAAAAAAATAAGCCTTTCCTACCCCCTGAGATGCCCTTCCATTTGTACTATATATACTTTCTATGTGCATAATTGTTAGCATGTTGTCAATCTCACAGTCTAATGAAAGTGAGCTTTTTGAGATGGACCACATTATTGTTGTTTTTTGTAACCCTGTTGCTTATCACAATGCCTTACACGTATCAAATGCTTAATAAATGCTTGATCACTGTTTCTCATCTCATGCAAAGTGGGGGGAGGGAGGGTGTGAAAACTCAAGAGCCTGACCCCACTGACTTAGCCTACAATCAGAAGACCATAATTGTTTCACCTCTTTGGAGAGCTCTGGGTAGAACAACAAGGAATAAGATGCAAGAGGGTATTAGGAATCTGCCTACCTCTCATCATGGGGATTAGCTTCCTTCTGCTTATATAATACTGGGAAGATGGATAGTAAAGGGGGGAGATAATTGAAGAAGGAATTAACACTGTGGGAATCTGGGTAACTGCCTAATACAGAAAGGATTCCCATCATTAAATGCACTCTAGATTCAATGCACCTTCAGTAATCCAATGAGTAGTTTTTAGTCATTTGTCTGCATTTTTCTAATTCATCTTGGCTCAATCTATTTCTTTCTTCTTACCTTTCCTATTCTTATATCCAGAGAGCTCATTCTACTTTTTCTGGGAGATAGGTAGTGTTCCTAGAACTATGATAGCATCATGGCTGTAGGTCTCAACAAAATCTCCACATACAAAATAAGTATGTGGTCTGCAATCAAACTCAGTAAGAGGGTAACAGGAACAACAAAGAAAAAGAGGGGGAAGATGACAAGAATGAAATTTAATTTTAATTGAGAGAAACATAAATGATTTTTACAGTAAATATATTTTAATGTATATCATTATTTTCCGGTGTATTTATCCTTGGTAATAGGCTGTTGCCTGGTTACACCCAACATCAATCTTTCTAATGCCCTCTGGGTGACCCCCACTTTTGATTCTTTGATGGTTATGGTCCCAAAGATTCACAGTCATATAATAGCACCTGAATAATATGGATGCAAAAGAATGACACAATTTTGTTTCAGCATTGCTTTTGCATTACTTGATGACATTGAGAGCACTAAACCATTTCCCAAATTCAGTTTATCCTGTTCTCCTTCTTCTATTCAATGAGCAGCAGATTGTCCATTTGAAGTGTACATCTATGTAAAAGCTCTGTGTTGACGGACTGGACTCCTGGACTGTCCACAAAACAGCACATCGTACTCTAGAACAAGGGTTCTTAATCTAGGGTCCATGAACTTTTAAAAACATCTATTTTATCATTTTTTTCAACATAATGGCATCCTCTGTAATTCGATGTCTTTTATTTTATGTGTTTGAAAACATTATTCTGAGAAGGGACCCTTGTCAGATTGACTATCAAAGGGTTGCACAGAACAATAAAAAAAATCATTAAAAGTCTGTGTTCTAGATAATAGGCATTCTTCACTCAGTATAGAACAAAAATATAATATTATGATGATATATGGCCAAAAAAAGGAAGTGGACCAGCCACTCAACTAGAGGGAGGGATTATAGAAAGAAAGACTACATGTTACCATATAATAGTATCATACCTAGAAGGCCTTGAGTATGATTGTATAACTCCCTTACTCAACAAACCCCAATGGCTCCCTCTTACCATCAGGATCAAATATAAAATGCTTTGTTTGGCATTGAAAGTCCTTCACAATATGGTCCCTTTCTACCTTTGCACTATCCTTACTCTTTACTCCTTTCCATGCACTCTACAATTCAGTGATATTGACCATCCCCTAATCCAAACAACTCATTGTTTGCCTCCAAGGTCTGGGATGCTCTACCCTCTCTTCTCTGCCTCCCAGATTCCCTGGCTTCCTACATACAGTTTGAATCCCACATTTTGCAGGAGGCCTTTTCCAGTGTCCCACCCCTCATCCCCTGGCTAGTATTTTCCTCTCTAAGATTACCTCTAATTTACATTGCATATACGTTTGAGGTACATAGCTGTTTACACGTTTCTTGACCTAATGGAATATGAGCGCCTTAACAGCAGGGACCATATTTTGTTTTACTCCTTTCTTTGTATCCCGAATGCTTAGCACAGTGCCTTACATATAGTAAATGTTTAATTAACACTTTCTGGCCAACGGACTCTGCTTCATATTTAAATCTTTTCACAATGTATCCCCTTCCTGTATTTCTACTCCTACTTACATATTCCTTCCTTTCTTGCACTCTAAAACCCAGCTATGTTGTACTATTAACTGACCCACATATCTTTGTACTGGTTGGTCTCCATGCTTGGAATATACTTCCTTTTCAACACTGCTTCTTGGAATTTCCAATTTCTTGTTATGATAATAATTATAATAGCATTTACATAGCACTTTAAGGTTTGCACAGTGCCTTAAAATATTTTCTAATTTGCTTCTATCTATTGTGCCATGTAAGTAGGTGGAGCAGTGGATAGAGCATTGAGTTTAGAAATAGGAAGACTTTGGTTCAGTGTTGGTATTCAGTCTCAGGTATTGGTTGTGTGATCCTGAGTAGGTCACTTAACTTTTGCCTAGCTCAGTTTCCTTTACGTTAAAATAGGGATAAAAATAGCACCTGCATCCTAGAATTTTTTTGAGGCTCAAATGAGATAATATTTATAAACTATTTAGCACAGTATCTGGCACATCTTAGGTACTTAATACATGCTTGTTCTATTCTTACTCCACTCTGGTACCTCTTGAACTCAGATCCAGGTTCACACCTCTAAATAGTATGCCACCTAACTGCCCCAAACCTGACCCAGTTACTGTATTCTCCGCGAATACTTTCCTGGTCCCTCCAGAGGCTGGTGTACTCTCCTTCCCAAACTAGGTTGTATCCATTTTGCATGTGTATGTGTATATACATGCACAAAAATACATGTACATGTTTTACCCCCCACTACAATGGAAGGTCGATGAGAGTAGTGACTGCACTGTCTTTGTATCTCTAGCTTAGCTTACTATCTGGAACACAGTAAGTGCTTAATAATTATTTGATGATTGATTAATTGATCTAATGAATAGGCCCATTCTAGAGGATTTATGGTAGACTAAGCTTAAGTCTTAGATTGAGAAGACATGAATGGTTGTATTCTGCACCCATAGATAGGAAACACATTGATGAGCTCACAGTTTCAATGAATATTTTTCATTGTAGACATATACTCACATTCAGTCTTCAGTTGTGAGTCATGTATTTTCCTTTTAAAGAGATCTCATTTTAGAGATACATTCTATGTTTAGACCAATATAGGTATGTGTGTATGTACTACCCTCCTACAAACATTGTAAAGTTTCTCTTGGCATTGAGATGAAGGGAACCACCACACACTACCATGTGCTCAGCATCCAGAAATGTAATCAAGGTACGTATATATTCACATCTATAAACTTTAACTATAAATAAATATACACATAGAGATCAATCCTATCTTTATTCTTAGGAAATCTTATAAGTTAACTCCTACTGACACAGTGAATAGATCATGAACATTCCCCAACTTTGCTTGGGTACATGTATGCTCCAGACACATGTACGTTGTGGCAGCACAAATATTTAGGCCAAACTCATTAAAAAAACTGGGTAAGATTTTAACCTCAGGCAACCTTTATACAGATCTACATAGCTACATAATTAGGAAGAACAAAGTTGACTTAAACATATATTGGTAACTTGGAACAACAGAGACCATCCATATAAGGGTAAAGAAATATTCCTTATGTTATTAAAATTCATTATGAATAGGGGTGGCTAGGTGTCACAGTCAATAGAGTACCAGCCCTGGAGTCAGGAGGACCTGGGTTTGGATCTGGCCTCAGACACTTATCACCGAAAAAAGAAAAAAAAACTAGCTGTGTGACCTTGGGCAAGTCACTTAACCCCAATTGCCCTTCCAAAAAATATGAATTTTGGATTTCTTCTTTTTTTATTTCCTGAAGTCAATCATCTTCATATTGTGAGTAGCATTCAGCTTGAGGTGAGGGTAACAAAAACAGGTATGTCAGAGCAACAAATATCTTCCTCATTTCATTAGCCTCCCTTAGCCTGGGGAATTCTGAATAGCAAAATAATTCTAATGTGCTAACATTTAATAGAATTTTGCTTTAGAACAATGAATCATACCATTTGCCTCCAGTGATGTGGAATCTATGTGAATACCTATTGAAATGGCATCTTCACCAGACTTTCCATTATTCTGAACCTTCTCTCTCTCTTCTAGGAGGTCAAAATGCCCAATGACTCTCTAAACAGTTAACATCGACTCATTCCATCCTACTGCTTCTAAGATGGGTCTTGCTCTTCTGAAAAATCCCCTGCTAAGCATTAAACAGTTCAGAGGATGAATAAATAGAACAAGGTCAGATAAAGGGGTAGAGATACAGTTACTACCAATGAGTCTCCCTTCAAATGTGAGTTAGTAATTTTGCCTTTTGGCTTCCATTCTTGGATGGCTCAGCTGGAGATACCTTTGTAGTTCCAATATACACTTCCCATCTCATCATTCATACAAAATCACCTTGCTCAAACCCCAACAAGATGGAGAAAGAAAATTTTTGAAAAAGATTTTTTAATTACATGCTATTCGATACTCATCAATGATCCCTCAGCTGGGAAGTGAGTTCACTCCATGGCCAGAAGCCAGACTAAGCCATATGTGTGAGATCCTGTTGTTCTATCAGTTTTGAATTTCTCCACAATGAAAGCTTTAAATCAAATTCATCCCTGCCTAATACAAGTACATATCACCACCACCCCAGCTTGGTTTCCTCTTTTTCCATTTTCTTAGCTAACTGATTTTATGTTCATCTCCTTTCCTATATGTAGGATTTTTTTAATTGAAAAATTAAAATCCCATTAAGCCCTCTGCTACAGTGACCCAGGAAAACCCAATGGTGATAATGTGAAGGTTACCACAAGAAGAGGCCATTAGGGTCCATCATAGCCATTACTCTCACATGAATACCTATTTTGAAACTTTTCATGGTCTAGTTAAGAACCATTAAATCTATATAACCTTGTCTCTTCAAGAACTAGATTACTGAAACCAGAGGGCTTCATGATCTGTTCTATAAGTACAGATTGAGGGAATCTTTTAAATCATAAGACCAATGGTTCAACAGGGCTCCTTATAAGATGATATATGATGATGCCTCCCTTGAAGCTATTATCACTTATTATATCCTAGACAACCAGGGGCCTCAGTACTAGATCCCATCCCCTATCATACTAGGAGTCTCCATTTTCCTAAGTTAGTATCCCCTGGAGGATTTTCTGATCTACTCTGTTTACTTGATATCTTGGGGAAAAATTCAGAATTAGGGGCAGATTGAGAAATTTTACTACTTCTCTTGGTAACCTTAGACCACTGTCATCATCATCATCAATCATCATCATCACTGCTATTATCAACAACAAACACTTATCAAGCCCAAACCAAGTCAAGACTATGTATTAATGTATACAGGGTCATTGACTCAAATGCAGAATTGGAAGGGCTCCTAGAGGACCTCAAAACCCAACCCTTTCATTTTACAAAAGAGAAAACTGAGGCACAGAGAGCTTAAGTGACTTGTTCAGAGTCATGCAATTACTAAGCATCTGAGGCAGGATTTGAACCCAGTTTTTCTTAACTCCAAGTTCAAGGGTCTATCCACCATGACATGCTGCCTCTCTATTAAAACAATTTATCCTGTTAAATCAAGTAGAATCATAATTTTAGAGCTGAAAGAGACCTCAGAGTCTAGTTAGTTCAGCTAACATTTACATGTACTAAAGTTCTTTAGATACATTATCTCATTCTTACTCATGATTTTTTTCAATGCATTGTAATGCTTATTCTTCAGCCACACCACAAAGACAGTAATAATGGGAATTTATAAACACCCCCCACTACTACTACCCCAAGAGATGCTTGAACACAACCTCTCAAAAAAACCAAAAAATCCTAACTGTATCCTTGATTTTGATCAAGTGAGCTATTCTCAAGACATATAGACACACTACAGAAGGAAGCAAAACTAGCAACATTTTGATTGCATTTCTCCTAAAACATGAAATTCTATGTACTATTGGCTATAGTTGGAGAGGACAAAAAAGGAAAACCAATAATTGATGTTCCCTTGTAAGTGTGCAAGGAAATGTGAAAGCACAATTGAGACTGTAAAAGAAATGTAGATTTTTCACCACCTGGATTATCATCATTCCCATAATCTCTATTTGTCAAAGGAAACCTAAATCTTCTTTCCCCTTCAATATCATCTATAAAATGATGGGGAATAGGTTCTGAACATGAGTCACATCATTCCATGATAGATCTACCTGACTCCAAAGTTCTCTATGACAACTGAAAAAACGAAGGAAAATACCAATTTCCTTTAGCTACACAAAGTCATATATCCAGGTAATTAACTAGCATTTTTAGTTTCATAAAGATTTTTCATCGTGTATCTACATGGACCAATCCCATCACAGTGCCTTTCATATAGAAGGTGCTAAAGATATGCTAAGTGAATGAACTGAATGGTCTATATCATTTAACACAAACCTTACAACTTGCTTGTTAATTTCACAAGCTATAAAATAAAGATGGAAGCCGGCATGGTATGATAGAAAAAACACTGGGCTCAGTTCAAGGTTAGGCCATTTACTAGCCATGAGAATCTAGCCAATTTCTTTATAAACTTTCAGTCTTTTCATCTGTAAAATAAATACACCATTACTTATATTCCATATTTCATTATGAAAATGATTCACAAACATTCCTATCCATCTTCTAACAGAAGGTTTTCTGCTACCTCATAGGTTATCCTAAGAATCAACTACATATTGTATATAAAGTATTATCTGATTATATTTCTTTTGTCATAGTCATGAAATCATTTAATGAAGCTCATATTGAAATCATCCTGGGACAAGTTGCCATCCTGCTATTTATATACAAGTGCACATGTATTTAACATGTAAAAAAAATTTCTGGTATACATAGAGGAAATAATTCTTTGTAGTTAAATTTGTAGTTGAATAAAATTCCTTTTTGTAGTTGAATAAATATATTAGAATGTAAGCTCATCCTCTAGAGAGGGGGTTAGCAAACTATGGCCCCACAGGCCAAATCTGGTTTGCCACCTGTTTCGGTATGGCTCATAAACTAGATTATTTTTAGCTCATGGGTCATAAAAAAACAAGAGGTGAACCAGATTTGACTCATGGGTTATAGTTTTCCAACTCCTGCTCCATTGGCTCACTGAAATATTCCCTGGTTTAAATACAGTAGTATTCAGGACAAAGGGGGTTACGTATCCTGTTCCTACCTGGTTTGTAATTATCCTATTCAGTCTCTACATTTTGAGATATTTTCATTCTATGTATGTTGGAGATCATGAATGTCTAGCATGGCAACATATACTGAAAAAAAAAAAAAGGTTGTCCTCAAGTTTATCTTGTTGAGTAGTTTTTTGGGAGATTTGTTGTTTAGTTTTGCTTTATGAATCAATGTAATAGCCAAAAGATTTTGGGCAACAGTTTGTACTAGAATATTATTCTGGACCCACCATAGCGCAGTGGTTGCATTCTTAAGACTACTCTGAGGTCTGTGCTTGTGTTATGGATTTGTCCTTTCTCAGTCTATGAACGATACCCAATTTTTGGGGTACAGTTTCAGCAATTAGATCACATCTTGCTATTTTAGAAAAGCTCAATTTCTTCTGCCTACAGTGATGTTTTGCATAGTTCTGGCACAGATCTTTGAATATTCTATATTAATCACTCAGTCCAAGCTCTTTAGGATAATTATTCTATAATTTCCAGTTGTAATGACTTTGTCCTGAATTGCTAGCCCCCAAACCCTTAGTTTCTACCAAGTCCACAAAAATCTTTCATTTTTTGACATTTCTTTCTCAAAAGATTGTTGACTGAGATTATATAGTGGTTGTACACGGAGGGCCTTGTGATTGCGTTTTTGGAAAGCTAAGAGGTATCGAAGACTAGAGAAAATGTCTATTACCATATCTTGGTGGTCAAAATACTTTACAGATGTTCAATATCTCTCTCAAGTAACTTCTGTTACAGTGGTATTTGATGCTTATACTTAGGGATATTCTTTGGTAGCTCCACATTTCCACCTATGATTTTTACTATGACTATAGCTGCCATCTACTCTGTTCTATTTGGCCCCTGAAACATTATTAGATTTTCAAATATTGTGAAAGAATATGTTACAAATATATGCTGGTTACAGCTTTTCTAAATTACTCTGTTTTTATGTAGCTGGTCTATTAGTTTTGACTCATGTTGTCCAACATAAAGAAGGCTTTTTAAAAAAATTCCAATCTAAGCATGCCTTTCTCTTTTTCACAGTCATTTGAGGCATTACTGTTTTTGTCATCTGTGTTATTATTAGTTATGATTTATGGAGTTTTCATCAAGTGAAGACTGTCAGCAACTTCAGGGTCTTTGACGTTTCATATATTAATGCCTCTGTAATTTCATTTTGCATTTAATCTAATCTAGGATTAGGGTTGAGGCTTTTTTATGATTGTCCAATCCATTGCTCAGCAAAATGCTGTTGTGAACTAAAGCTGTATCCTGTTGACAAAGAGCAATATGAAGCCCTTGCCTATGAGTGAGATTTGTTTACAGTTTTGTTATATTGTAATAAGTGTTCATAATAAACATATTAATGTCTTTATCCTATTTGGTGTGCACTTGCAGTTTTCCTTGTTTAGTCTTAAGTATCTTCTGTACTCAATCACTTCTTACAGGTGGGGCATGGAGAGCTGATTTCTACCAGTGTAGCTTACTTTATTTTGTTAACAGAATAGGAAGGGGTACAACTTGACCTTCTGTTCTCTGTGTCAAGTTGATCCCTAATACTGTTTTCAACAGGGCTAGCCTCTAATCATGTTTTCTCTTGTCTCTTCATGCTTTATTAACAACCTCTGCCTTACTCATAAATATCTCTTTAATATCTTTGCCTCTACTCCACCTTAACCTTCATCAGAATTTCTTAAATTTATAGGAGCATTTTCATTATTTTGTCTTCTGTAATAATTCAATTAGTGACATTGTCACCACCCAATTGGTCAGAGTTTTAGGGTTCCTGCTATGCCTTCATAGCTACTGTAAGAGTCTCACAGAGGGTATATAAAGCCTCCAAAGTCCATCATCCTGGCTAGCATTTACTTCCTTTGCTATTAACTTCCTCTTCCTACCACCATTCACAACATGGATGATGAGTTTGGCTTGAAGGGATTATCATTATCATCACTACCACCACAACCACAACCATCACCATCATCATCATCACCATCAACAAACTCAAGAACCACATACTCTAAAATGTTTCCAGGCTGTCCCAGCTAGTAATGAGTTTTCCCTCCTCTGAATTTTCACAATATTTTATTTTACCTCCTTTGTGCACTTGCAAATATTGTATTTATATGACAATTACTTGCATATGTATCTTATCTTTCCTACTAGATTCTAAGTGCTTTGAGGTCAGGGTTGTGAATTTTTTTATGTGTTTCTCCCCCTTCATGCCTGTTTTAGGACTTTATTTTTAGCAAATAGTAAATAGTGGTTGAATTGAATTGAAAACTTGAGTCCAAATCAGAGCTTGATCAACTTAATTAATTACACATGATATAAAGAACAATAGGACAAATATTAAAGTGATAATTTTATGGTACAGACAAAAAAATTTAACATGAATCAGAGGCAGGAAAGTTTCACTTTAAGTGCATAAGGTTAGAAATGCCTATAAAGTAGTTACTTTTTATTTCTCCAAATCATGACTGGGGTGGAAAAGAGGCAGAGATGTTAAAGAGAAATCCATAAAAAAGAAAGGGCCAGTCAATATAGCACTGGAAGAGGGAACATTGGGCTTCTGACCATATGCTAACAATTTTCCTCCCTAAAAATGCCTATTAGCCAGAAGCAAGAGAGTCTTGGGGAGCAGCCAGGTAGCACAGTGACTAAGAGCACTGGCCCCAGAGTCAGGATAACCTGGGATTGAATCCGGGCTCAGACACTTAGTACCCACCCAGAAACACCTGGCCATGTAACCTTGAGCAAGTTACTTAACCCCAATTGCTTTAAAAAAAAAAAGAGAGAGAGTCTTGGGTCAGACTCTAAACTGCCTTTTTGGAAAACCTACAACACTGGGGAGAGCAGCATGATAGCATCTGATTGTCTTTAATCAGCCAATTCAGGATATATAATTGACTTATAGGAGAGCTTCATTTCTCAGGTCTCTGAACTTTTTAGAAAATACTTAGAGAATAATTCCAACATAATTGTTTGCCTTTCATAATCTTAAATATTTTATGCATTTAAAAACATTCTGAGAAGGGTCCCACAGAGTTCACCAGACACTGTCAAAGGGATCCATACAACTGCTAATTAATCTTTTTTTTTTCTCCTGCAAATCTAGATTTTTATATAATAGGCTGGCTTAATGCAAGACATGTTTGTCCCCGATTTTTCAAAGTCATGTACAAATCATCTGAGGATGAATGATACAGACTTTTTGTAACAGATATTAAAAAAGATTTATTTATTTGCAGTTGAAAAAATTATTAAGCACCTACTATATGCTGAGGACTGTTGCAAAGGGATGTGAAATGTTGAGACACAAAGATGATAAGATCCATGATTCTTACCACATGAAATTCAATCTATTATAAAATGCAGCTTTGTTTCCCTATAACCATATTCCCAATTTTTTCTAGTTTATCATAACTAGTAAACTCAGTAAAACAGAAATAGCGATCTATTTCTTTGGCAGTCTATTGAGTGGGTGTAACTCCTGTGCACAGGATCCAGCAAGGAAAGGACATGAAATAGCTAAGTGTGAGTTTGTTAAATGTCCAGGTAAAGTATGTCAGGATCAAGACCATACAGTTGACAAAGAGACTAAGTTTTCTTCAGTAGGTACTTTGTGCTTTTCCACCAACCTTCCTTTCCATTTTATAAGTGTAGTCCCAAGGCCCTGCCTCTTCTCCTATTTCTTAGCTACCCTAAAGTACCTGTCACTTGGGGAATCATTTAAACTCACTATACATGAGCCCCCTTCAATGTTTCTTTTCAAAACCAAACCAGAAGAATACAAATTCAATGCAAAGATATCTAATGAAAAAGAATAATGAGCAACAGCATAGAATTAAATTATTAATGTTCCTAGAAGCCATTTACAAATGGTTGCTACCCATCCTTCTGCACATCTCCTAGGAAGCACTAATCTCACTCCCAATTAATCCATTTTCCTTTCAACACAACAAGAAAGAAATATCTCAGTTACTGCAGTAAATACTGGAGAACCCTCCTAAGGGCTAATAGTTGCTACCAACCATCTTGGCTCCCCACACTGGTCTATACTATCCCTTCTGCTCTCTCAGTTTTCAGTACTAGCCTATATTTCTCCCTTTGTTTTCCCAGTTCACCACAGCTGGTTTTCATGTTGTTAGAGTAGCAGTCTAAAGATTCTGGCCTCCATCCATTTCTTTTTTGTCTTTCTTGGAGCCCTCCTCCTGTGTAATCTTGCCAGTTCTGCATTTTGTATCTATTCTTGTATTTTTAAGTGGGAACCTGAAAGGTTGATCCAGCGATACAAAAGAGGGTATACCAGAACGTAGTTGAGTGGAAAGAAACCTAAATTTGGAGTTTGTTCTAGTTTTAATCTAGTCCCAAAGGAGCTGTGTTCAAATCCTATTTTATGCTAGAGACATGTGCATGTTTGCCTGTGTGTGCAAAACACACATACACAAGGGAAAATACACTGTGGTTTGCACATGCAGGCAAACACACACTTCCCTAGTGTAAAATGAGTCCTGTGTCCTGTCATTCTTCCCCAGCCTCCTCCTGGTTCCCTGCTATGTCCTCCTCCATCTATAAACGTCTTTAGATTAAATAATTTGTAGAGAAATTTCATATACATGCCATAACCAGTAGAGTTTTCAGTTTAAATAGTTATGTCCAAAAAAAATGACAAGTGTGCTCTCTGCCTGAACAGAGATGAACAAGGCCAGGACATAATTAAGCAATTACTGTCATATTCTGGAGCCATCAGACTGATATGAAGGGCCATCACACTCTGTCCTGGATGACCACTCCACTTTGATCTCTTCTTCTACCAGTAGACTTAGGTCACAGTCTGGTCATAGAGGCAGCCTTCCACCTAGGACTCTAAGTCCTCAGTCCAGCCAATTCTTGTTTTAACACTGAGCATGATACAATGAGCAGTATTTTGACAAAGAAAAATATTTTCCTTAAAATTTAATGATAGAAGCTGGTGTCTGGCTTTTGTTCCACTGTCTATCCCTAACACCAGAGGAAAGGAAAATTGTCACATTAGCTACTGGTCGGTCGTGAATGGTATGAATCTTTCCATAGGACAATCAAAATCCAGATAGAATCAGGCACTTGAAAAAAGAGAAAAATAGTGGGTAAGAAATGCATCATCTTAAGAACAAAAGAAGAGAAGAGAGAAGGAGAGCAGGAAGAATATGAGGACATGATTAATACCAAACCAAGCCTTTATGACCCAGGGGAGTTTATCAATTCCTGGATTTGGGGCTGGGGTTAGTATTTGAGTTGACCAAAGATGCTCAGACAGTCCAGGACCCATGCCTTCCAGGTTGAGGGCTGTGACTGGAGAGGTGATTTTCCACTCTCCCAAATATTTTATGTCACAAATAAAATGAAAACAGCTCCTCAAATCATAGCCTTTTTGATCATTCATCAGCACTTTCTGCTGAATAAGCATAACATGCCTCCCCTGCCTCAGAAGGGACTGAAGCCAACTGCAAATTCTGATTTTGTTATGAAAAATAGGCCTTTACCCAGAGTGCTCAGTACATTCCCTGGAAATTGCTCTCTTTTTATAAACCTACTCCAAGAATACACACACCTCTGTGAACATACAATTACTTGTCACACCCACTTTTGGGGGAAGAGAAGCAAAGAGGAGGAAAAGCAAATAAGCATTTATATAGCTACCTTTTTTTATTATTGTCTTATTGAGCCTCAGAGCAACCCCATGAATAGGTGCTATTACTATCCCCATTTAACAATTGAGGAAACTGAGGCAAACAGATATTAAGTGACTTGTGCAAGGTTATAATGTTAGGAAATTTCCGAGGCTGGACTTGAACTCAACTCTTCCTGTTCCAAGCCCAGCACTCCATACATTGTGCCATCAGCAGTAGCTGCCTTTGCAGGGAGGGGAGGGAAGTTGGGAAGAAAGAGGTCAATACACATCATTTCACCTGTGTAGAGAACTCCCAGCATGGAAGCCCCCTCTATAGATGCACATCTCTGGTTGCAGTACAGCCTTAGAGTTATCTGGAGCACTGGGGCTCATGACTACACAGTTAGCATGTGTCAAAGGAAAGATCTGAAACCAGTTCTTCCTGACTCTGGAAGCCTGCTCTCTGTCCATGCTCCAGGCTACCACTCACTTAACCACAGGATTAAACTCCATCCCTTGCAATCCTCTCATCCCATCCTTTCCTTCTCCTGGTAGGAAGGAGAACTCAAATAGTAATGGGTGGCCCCAGGGTATGTGGGTTGATCCTCTGTACCAACCCTATTTATGCTTCCCTGTACAGTGGCACATTCTCCATGAATGCCTATTTCTCTATGTGTTATCCCATAGTCAGGAATAGTCGCACGTGTACACAAGGCAGACATGGCAAAAACCAATCCCCCACAGCTCCTTTTAACAGCCATTTGCTAATTCATTAGACCTTCAGGTGACTTTTTCTGCCCCAAATTAAAATACCACCTCATTTCACCTAAAAGAACAAAAGAAAGGTAATATAGGATCAAGTGAGAACAAAAGGTCTAATATCTAAGCAAAATCCTGGAAGCATCTGAGGGAAAATACAGCACGAAGTGGGGATGGAAAAGCTAGCTTCGCCACCCTGGCTAGGTGTGTGGTCTTGGGAAAGTCCCTTATCCTATCTGGACTTCAGATGCCACATCTGTTAAAGCAGGTGGGTCAGATGAGAGGATCTCGAAGTTCACTCTCAGTCCTGAGAATCTACAGAACACTAATCTTCGGTCTGTGCTTCGATGGTTAAAAGGCTTCAGCTTGGTAAGCTGCTGTTCTGCTTCCCTCCCTCCCCTCGGCCCCCACCTTTTAAAGAATTAATGAGCAGCTCAAGCCATGTGCAGTTGGTGGGGGATGTTAGAGCTCCTCATTCAGACAGGCTAATTCTGTGACTGATTAGAGGCTAATTGGTAACTCTGAAGAGCTGTTTTACTAGACATCCTTGAGCTTCTAAAAACACTGTTTTGTCCACAAAAAAAGAAAGAAAAAACCCAGTTCTTGCCATCCTAGCAGCTCCCTTCTCTCCCAGGCTCCCCTCAAGTTTGCAGCCAAGATGAAGATCTTTACATGTCAGCATTAACTCAGAGCCAGAGGAATATCGATCTTTTTACCCTTTTTTAAAGGGTGTATAAGTGAAGGCAAGAGAGAGAAAGAAAAAAAAAACTCAGGATGACTACAAAGGCAGAAACACAATGTATTTCACCCACTTCTTTGCTGAGGTTTGTGATGTCAGCTTGTCTCCAGAATCTTTTCACAAAAAAGGCTAAGAATTAAATTATTTTATTTGGTGGGACTTATAAAAGCTGAGATAAATGAAGGTACCGGTAAACAACATGTCAAACCTGTGTCATGGTGAGAACAAGTGTGAACACTTTTATATTTATATATATGTGAATATAAATTCATATTTATAAAGTGATTCGATCTGAATTAACAGTGTATGCAAAAATTGTACAGGTAACAATGCATTGATCTAGCACACACATACACACACACACACACACACATGCACACACACCCTGCAGTGCACATTTTCTTTACAGTTAGGGTTTTTATTCGGCAAAATTAGAATCCCCAAATAAATTGAGCCTAATAGATTTGAAAAGAAAATGCAACCTGAAGAAGAAAGTTTTCTGCCCTTGATTATAATTACCAATGGGGATACAAAAAAAATTAACCACAAACTGGGACTACTTGGATTCCTAAAATGATCATGGATAACATTTATATAATCACTTTAAGGGTTGTAAAGCATTCTGCAAATATTATCTCATCTGAACCCTCGATTAGCAAACCTGTGAGGTCACTGCTATATTTATTGCTCATAATTTTCCTGATGAGGAAACTGAGGTTCAGAGAGGTAAAGTGGTTTGCCCATGATAGTAGCCCATAGCTACTAAGTATCAGAGCTACTACTGATGACTATGAGGCCAGTGCTCTTTCTAATGTATCTGCCAATCAACAAGTATTTATTAAGCATTATGCATTATTATCTGAGTATTTATGCTTGCTCTCTAAACCAAAGTCCCTTCCACATACTTGGACATATTAGATGCAAATGGTCTCATGCAGCAGAGCACCAGGACAGGAATGGATATTACCTGGGGTCATCAACTCCATCCCCCTGACTCTGTAGTTTATCATCTTAAACCACAGTCAGATTCCCATCATCTATCCTGTCTTGAAAATCTTCCAATATCTGAATTCTAGACATAGAGCCAACTCTCCCCTGTCTCATCTGTATTGTCTTTATGATGACACCACATTAAATTTCTCTGTCTCATTCTGAGTCAGCTGGTAAAGAAAAGGTCAATAAATGCCATCCATGTATACTCTGAAGAGCCACATGTGGGTAGCACATACAAGCCAGGGGACAAATTGTCAGAAAAAATTGCCTTCTCTTTTAGTGCTATCTCAGAGTGAAGCTGCTGTGCCTTAACCTCTGGACAGAGGAAAATCATTCTCTTGGCTCCTCTGATGGCATTGGAACAGAAGGGTCCCATTCCCAAGGCACCAGTAAAATTCTAACCACCCCAGAGAGAGAAGAAGTCTGATGGTTCTTTCCCCAATCTTCTCTCCAGAGTCAAAAAGCCCTACTTCCTAGGGAAAGCATATTCCAGACAAAAAAATTAAATCCTACTCAGTCCCTCAAAGTTGTGTTTGAAATACAAGTTCCTAGATAACTTTACAGATGCAACCACATGGTGAATGAGGTCTACTGGATTACTTTTAGACCTGAATACAATATGGACTTAACTCACTAACCAATAATATGCTACAGCCAAGAGTGTTTCAAGGACACTCCATGTTTCGTCCCATCACTTTGCAGGTCATCACAGAAGAGGGTAGCCCTCTTGACCCAATGTCGGTACCTCTCTTCCAGCTGATTAGGACACATGGCTAGCCAGTACTGCATAAAACAGTAGTCACTCTAGTCAGAGGCCAATGATTCATACAGATGAAGGCAGGGGCCTACTTACCTTGGGCTTCACTACTTTCATGAATTCACCTCTCACCAGGGCCTCCTCACGCTCCAATTTTGTGACTTTCTTTGCATCCAGAAACTTCAGGTTAGGCAGCTTGTGCAGAACAAAGCATCTAGAATGGAAGGACGGAAGGTCACTTGGGGAGGACAGATCAGGCCCCACAACTCCCCAAGAGAAGGCTCAGACTTCTCCTTTTGCACCCCTTCATCCAAACAAAAGTTAACAAAATGCACAATTACCCGCTGGAGAAACCTTTCTTGAAAAGTAGCCCTAATAATACCCACATGCTGGGTAAATGACTACCCTTCATACAAGCATGTTACTCTTCTGTTTACTCACATACAGATGACTACATTTTACATACACACAACTATAAAACCCAATTGTGCACATGTGCACACACACACACAGAGTTGAGCAACTCATGGAGGAATAAACATCATGCTGTCTTCCATTATTTTAGAGCCCATTTTGGAAAATTAGCCCAGACTTCTGCCCCTCACCCTACTTCCCCCTTCCCCCACTAAAAATAAAAAAAAAATCCCTTCTTCCATGAAACACTGATAAAGAACCTGCTTCATGTAATGGCAATGGAATTGAAAGATCCCCTTGTATTGGCATGGTTTTCAGGATAAGTGTTAAGACCCAGAGCTTGTGAACCTCACAGTGGGATGGACTTGTTGACGTGATGAGAGGGGGCTGAACTGGGAGGAGCCGGTGCTGTGTATAGGCAGAGGCCCAAGGTGAGAGAGGCCAGTAGAACTTTTGGGAATAGCATCATAGAGGCAGAGAGAGAGAAAGCTGCCAAGAACAAGGATGCTGAGAGAATTGCCAGAGTTGCTGAGAGAGAGAGAGAGAGAGAGAGAGAGAGAGAGA
>NW_027187339.1:3232370-3249653 GCF_028583685.1 Petaurus breviceps papuanus | reverse complement strand
GAGAGAGAGAGAGAGAGAGAGAGAGAGCTGCCAGATAAAGCTGTCCAGACTGCTGAGGGCCAGTTGGAGCTGCCCAGGACTTTTGAGAACTCCCACCGAGAGCTGCCGAGAAATAAGGAGGCATGACTGTGGTGCCAGTATTTTGTCTGTCTGTTTTGATGTTACTTTGTCAGAGTCGTTTGTTTTCAGAGGTCTCACATGTTGTTGGGCCTAGGTTGGTTTCACAGGCAGAAGGTGAATTGAAGAGGATGGTGGCAATGTGTGTGAATGTTATTGTGTCTTTGTTAAGCTTTGTCTTCCCAGGAATAGAAACTGCTGAGAACTTGCCTCAGGTCAAGATGAAGAAAAGACCTCTCCTTGGGTACTGAATGCTGTGATGATACTGTAACCTAGTTGTGACCTAGGGGTGGATGGCCTTTGTGCTTTGTGACAGACCAAATGAATGTACTTTGTCTATGATTGGAAACTAATCTCCAATTGAGACTTTCCAGGGGTGGAGTACTTTGACTTTTGTTCTTTGTGATTGAACTGAGGACTCCTAAATGACTGAGTTACCCTGTATTTGGATTTTCTCTTTTCTGTGAATGTTTTGCCTTAATCTGTTACTGAATAAATGGAGAGTTACTATGCTCCTAATCCAAACCTTGGAAGTTGCTTGTGCTTGGTGTCATACTTCATCCGTTGGCCTCATCAGTTTTATTACAAGAAATCAACCTGGTTCCAGCTACAGACATAACAGTTACTTACATTTATATGGCCTTGTAAGATTTGCAAAGTATTTTTTTTCCTGACCATAGCTCCACAAAATAAAGAATCTCATAGTACTATGCCCGTTATATAGATAAGGAAATGGATTTCTCCATGGTCACAGCTCATGCCAGTTAGAATTAGGATTTAAACCAAGGTTTCCTGATTCTCATTCCAGGACTCTTTTCCCACTACCCCATGTGAAGATCTGGATTCAAATTCTGTCTCTGATAATGTGACACTAGGTAAGTTACTTAAATCTCTCTGGCTCTCAGTCTCCATATGGGGAAAGGAGGGGGTTGGAGCAGAGGATTCTAAATTCCTTCCAGTTACAAAGCTCTTATCCTTTCATCTATTCTGTCACTTGCTGCAAAGTACTAAGTTAATAAGTCAAGTCCTATGATTTTTCCCCAAGTTCATCTGGTAGATTCAGACTATCAGATTGGGATTTTGTAAGCAACAAGGAGAAGTATACATATACCACAAGCTCTCTCAGTCTCAGATTCTTCATCAGTAAAATTGGGATAAAAGCCCCAATCCCACAGGGTCCACGTGAGGTTCAGATGACATAAGGTATAAATCACTTTGTAAACCTTAAAGAGCTATATCAATGCTAGCTATCATCATTGTTGTCATTGTTTTTAATAATAACACAAAATGCTGGAAGAACAAAGCTTCAGCTGATAAGTCACCTCTTTTTTCCCCCTGTCCTTTTAAGCTAATCCCTCTCCTCAAGCCTGCACAGATGCCTCAGGATGGTGTGGCAGTGACTCTGGCTTCTTCCAAACTAGGCCAGCTAAGGTAATCTCTAGCCATGTCTACAAACACCAATAATATTAAAACTGTTGACCTTTATGTAAGTCTTTAAGATTTTAAAAACACATTATCTCATGTGAATTTAGCAACAATCCAATAAGGCAGGCATTACGAGCATGAATTTTATAAATGGAGAGAATGAGACCCAGAGAGATGAATTTATCTGTGGCTTCATAGCTGTTATCACAGAGAGGATTCAAACTCAGGTGCTTCCTGATATCAAACCCAGTATTCTCCTTCCTCTATAACACACTGTCTCCAAAGTGGAAAGGCAGAAGTACAGAACAATTCTAACATGTCTGGTTTATGGACAAGCCTCATTATTTTTAAAGAAGCTCATCACCATGTAGCAGTCATCAGATGGTGAATTTCTCTGGCCACAGCAACCCATGAAAATGGTCTACTAATGCCAAGTAGAGTAGTTGTAATTTCCATCAGTGAAGAGAATGTCTACAATGATGAATTTTAGGTAATTAATGTATTACCTGTGGTGATTCTAGCAGAAATGGTCTGGCTCATTATGAGAAGGAAAAATTGAGATTGTCCCCAAGGTGGATTCTGTGAGTCAGTGTTATTCCATAAAACACCATATTAGATGAGGCTAGGTGGCATCCACCATGGTGACCAGGATGGGAGTACAAATGTCTTTTAAGTAACAGTTACCAAAAAGTTATGGATAGATTCGGCAACTGGACACATTATCAGAGTCTCCTTTTGAGGTGACTGATAATTTAGCATTTCTCCCTATCTCTCCCATTTGCCCCCAGTCACATTTCTAAGAACCTTTCACTATCCCAACACTCTCAGTGATATCAGTAATTATGACCATATGAATGAATGTAGGAAAGAGAAACAGGCACTCAGACCAAAACAAGATGAGTTGACTCCAATGCCCTCATTCATCTCCTTTGCCTTCTCAAACCCCTTCCATCCTCCAAGATCCAATCTGAGCATGGCATCCTAGTGAAAGACCTTCTCTGACCAGTCAGGCTCAGTGAGTTATTCCTGCTCTTAAACTCTTCCATCACTTAAAGTCAGTCCCACAGAGTTTACCTTTCAATTACTTTCCAATTGATCTATATGCTCATCTTGTCTCCTCAGATAGGCTATATAATCTCCATGATGATAGCAACCATACATGCCTTATTTTCAGTCATCCATAGTGTCTTATACAGACTAGGGAGGCAAATAACAGAAACCATGGTGTTCCTAAAGTTCTAATAATTTAAATTAACAAACAATTGAGTATATAGTAGGCATTCAATAAATATTCATCACTTGAGTAGATTGAGAAGTAACATAGAGAAACAAAACAAAACAGGAAACCATAGACTTTTCCATGGGAAAGAAAGAAGACTTTAAGGCATCTAGGCTCTTCATAAATGGTTTAGCCACTAGGCAGTAAATCTTATTTGCTTAAATACAAAAAAGCACTTAATAAGGGACTATTATGAACATAGCACTATACTAGACTGTGGTGGATACATAGATGAAATAAATTATAGCCCCTCACAAAGCTTGCAGTCTAAAATGGATGATTAGACATTTGCACAAATAATAACAAAAACTCAAAGCAGAATTATGAAAATTATAAAGAAGTTCAAACATAGTTGTTCTATGGGGACCAGGGAAGGTTTCATATAAGAAGTGGCACCATAGTTCATTCTTGAAGGAAAGGAGAGATTTTAGCAGGCAGAGATGGTGGGGGAAAGGGAAGAGAACTAATTTCCAGTAGTGAAGATGGGGTGTGCTGGAACCAGCTTGTATCTACTTAAAACCAAACTGTATTTTCAGTGTGAGTATTTACACCTTTAAAATTGGCAAACACTACAAATCAGGGTTTGACTTATTGTTTTGTTGATTGTCTAGATTTGAAGTGATGGAGAAAAATGCTAATAATGCATATTAAACTGAAAGGTGTGTCCCACATACATTTTTTGGGGGGTGGGGAGAGTCCATTGTAAAATTTACTAGCATACTGCTAGAGATGACATGAAATGAGACATGAAGATAGGAGTGGGTAACACATCAGTACAAAATGGCAGGTCATTCAGTTTGGAGGAAATTTGATTATTCACCATCTCCTTATTCCTATGTAGCTTTTTCCTTTTTCTTTTTTTTTAATTAAATTTTTTTCTCTCTTTCTACCACTTACCCCTCCAGTTGGAAAAAAAAGGAAAGAAAAGATGTGAAGAGAAAAATAAAACCCTTGTAGCAAATAAAGCAAAACAAATCAACTTTGAATAGATATGTCTCTGTCCTTCTTGAGCACATCACTCTCTGTCAGTTGGTGGGAATCATGGTAAGGCATTGCATTAAGCAGGGTTCTGAAAATGTTCCTAGTGGTTTGTCTTTACAAGGATGTTGTTATAAATAACTCTCCCAGTTCTGTTCAGTTCACTCTGTATCAGTTCATACAAACTTTCCCAGGTTGCTCTGAAATAATCCTTTATACAATTTACATAACAATATTTTAAATACATTTATATAACATAATTTGTTCACCCAAACTGATGATTACCTGTTAAGTTTCTAGTTATTTGCCATTACAAAATAGCTGCTATGAATATTTTCATATATATAATGTATGACACATACTATATATACATGCACACATATGTATATATATTTATCTATGTTATGTATTCTTTCTTTTATCTATTTGGGGTACAGACCTAATAGAAGTAGTTCTAGGTCAAAAGGGGTAAACATAGTTCAGTAATTTGGGGGGCACAGTTCTAAATCACTTTCTAGAATGGTTGGATCAATTCATCTCTCCTCCAACAGTATATTAATGTGTGTATTCATCCCCTATTGTATTTGCATCTAGGGCATGGGATAAGCAAAAATTCATGGCAGCTGTCTCAAGGGGCCTGAGCACACCTCCACAAGGCAACTCTGACTTATGGGAGTCATCTTTCCAACCAGCAAGAATTCCTTAAAGAACACCATAAAAAGAGCTAGCCAGGCTGTGGAAACAGGAAGGTATAGTTTCAAATTCTTCCCCCCTGACACATATGTGCTGTGCCACCCAGAGCAAGTCAAGGAATCTCTTGGTGATCCCAGAGAATTCCAAACTCATCAACTGCAGGGAAGGTGATGATTTGTATTAGTAGAGAGAGGGTCCTCATTTTGAATTTCAAAGAGCTTTGAGCTCCCTACAATGGAAAAAAAAAAGAATAGTCTAGGAGGAAAAGAAAGGGAAAGGGAAAGGAAGGGGGGAAAAGAGAAGGGAAGGGAAAGGAGGGGAGGTACAAAGGACAAAGGACAAAGAAAAGGAAAGAAACACCATTTCACTGACCCAGGTGGTCTCACATACTGAAATGGGTGTTTGGCATTTAATAAATGTTTGTTGAACTGAATTGGCAGAGCTATAGGCCAAAAGTAAAGATAACCTAAAAACTAGAGATTACTGTTCACTGAAAAAGAGATAACTTGCATGGTATTTTGCCTTCACTGCAAAACTATTTATTTTTAAGGTCAAAATGCACAGAAATTCCTTAGGCTTTCTACCTTTCCTTTCCTTTACTTATAGAGTTTCTAGTGTCATGCAGTGGAAAGATTCTGGCTTGGGAGTATGAGGAGCTAGATTCAAAACCAGCTACTTTCTGTCTGTGTGATCTGAGGCAAGTTATATAATCTCTCTGTGCCTCAGGATTTTTAAAATTTCTAAACTGAGGAAGGTGTATCTCTGTATCATGAGGAATGTGTTCACTAAGTTTCCTTCCAGCTCTAAACTGATGAATCCCTTCGCCTTTCCGTCTACATCTCACAGCCCCTCATTCTTTGTGTCACAAATACACTGCTCCAAACTGTTTTTTCCTTTCCAGGTTCTCCTCTTTCCCCATTTTTCCTCCAAACCCCTCCCTCTTCTCACTGTCCAGTCCTATTCAGACTCGGGCAGAGCCCCAAAGTCTTGCCCAAATTTCCCAACTGCCCTTTCCATCATCTCCCATGACTCCCAGTGGTCCCTGTGAGTGGCAGAGGAAAGGTTCCGTCTTCTGTTACCAGCAGCAAAGCCCCAATGACAACAGATTCTTTCAAATGAAGACATGTACAGACGGAAACAATATGTCAGGAGTGACGGGCAAAGGGAGTAAAGACACCCACTAAGTGTAGGGTGGAAAAAGATGAATATTCAGGTGAAGAAAACATCAGTATTAGAAAATCAGCAAATGTTTAATGATGGAATGAAAGATGGAAGGCTGGCAGGAACCAAGGTGACAACAGACAGAGAGAGCATTGTCACATCAGCAGACTTTGGATCCCTGCCCTGAAATCAAAGGAGAGAAAGAAATGGTGGTGATGGGGGGTTGGGGGGGGAGAGGAGGTCAGAGAGGGGTAAGAGGGAGTGTTTCCTTGCTGCCTTTTAAAGGAGTTTAAAATTAAGAGAGTTGATGTCTACTTGGTATTCACTCATAAAACATGAGGCTAGAATGAATTTTTCCAAGATCTAGCCTAAACCCTTTATGAGGAACTGAGGTCCAGAAAGGATGTCACCCCTGCAAGGTCACAGAACCCAGTCTATATCCCTCAGGGCTTTTACAGGCCTAGGTCCTAATCTTAATTATCTTAATTCCAAAGCCTACATGCAGAAGTAAATTAGGGACTCATTGTTACTGTGTGATGTGCAGGATACCTATCTATGAATGTCTCCTTCCCCAAAATTTCTAAACATTCATTGTTAGAAATGTAATTTTTTTATAATTACCTAGGAGGCAAATGTAGTCAGTCATTTTTAGTATGAATTATTGGGCTATCCATACTTCCCTCTAGAATAGGGATTCTGAAATTTTTGGTCATGAACCCCTTTGGCAGTCAGGTAAAACCAATGGGCTCTTTTTAGAAGAATATTTTTAAGTATTTGAAGGGAATATAAAATCCCAATTAGAGGTTAGTGAAAATAAGGAAGGAATTTTTCCCTGATTCAAATTCACAGACCCACTGAAATTTATCCACAGACCCCAGGTCAAGAACCTTAGCTCTAGGATAAGGGGATGCAAAGAGCAGGAGGCTTAACACAAGCTCTGCACCTCCGGAAAGGGTGGGTCAAAAGTGGGAAAGGGCATGTAAGAGGTAGATGGAGAGTGGGGGGAGTTAGGGCTGACAATAACCTTTGCTTTCTCTGCTGACTCTGGTCAAAGATGCCATCTGCTAAAGCTAAACTATGACTGACGTAAATGATGAGAGGAGCCTGCCTTCCCATGAGATCACAGCAAGCCCTTTCAGGTCAGAACCCGCTTCACCAACACTGAGGACAAGTTCCCAGCCAGGGAGTTTTCCCCCTTTTGAATTTCTCCACTCTGCATTTGGGAAATCTGTTTTCCTTAGTGCTGGGCTATGTCAGGGTGTCAAAAGCCAAAAGCTTCAATCTTGTCAGGGAGGCCAGTTTGCCATAAAAATACAAGGAGGGATTACGGAAGCCCCAGAATGAAGGCTTTTACAATATCAATTCAACCCTTGTAAATTTAATCCCGGGTTATTTGTGGCACCAAAATCTCTTTACTGTGATGTATTACTTAGTTACTGGGGTTATCACAGCACCATCCCAAAGTTGCATAGTACATAAAACATTTCAGTTAACAATGCACGAAGGTTAACTCTCCCAGATAACCTGCTATCACAGGGGTTAGGCCAGATGACATGCCTCTGTCAGATTCCAGGAGCTATTGATGGTTCAATCAGTTTGTTTTGAAGGTAAAGTACAACAAAAGGGCAGTAAACTTATTCAGACTGTCAACAGGGGCTATCGGGAATGTGGCTTGCAGGTAAGTAATTCTGGGTGTTTTAAGACTATTATCAAACAGCAGTGGTTGAAGGAAGAGACAGCTACTAATAACACAGGAGGCAGCCATCATAAAGCACTTTATGGCAGGAGCCCCCATCTATAAATCCTGGGACACCCTGAGATAGCTCCAGATTTATAAAACTGCTTGTTAAGCTGGGCTAGGCTTAATGAAAAGAGATCCATCTACATTTCCACATCCGAGCCCCAAAGGGACTTCCCCTGCCGTTAGGGGTTGGGCAGGTACAGCCTTAGCTTATCTCTTGTTCCTCTGGTACAGACGTTTGGGAGAGCTGTCTTTGTTGTCAGGTAAAGGAGCACCATTGGCAAAGGTGGAGAGTGCAAGGAGGAGCCCAGGAATTCTAGGAAGCTGTTTAAAGACCCCTCTATCTCTTCTTGGATGCTCATCTCCTCCTAAAGCAGCAAATGAAACTGAATGTATTGATTTTCTTTCTCTCTTCTTTTCCTTCTTTCTCCTTTTCTTCCTCTATTTTTTCTGTCCTTCCCTTCTCTTTCCTTTTTCCTCTTTTTCTGCTTTCTTCTATTTCCTTTTCTTGACTTATTTTTTTCCTTCTTTCCTTTATACAGTTTCCTTTCTTCTCTGTTTCCCTTCATGTGATAGTGATGGACAAGGGAGGGAAATGGACAAAGGAAATAGGAAGGAGGGCATCAGTCATCCAGGAGCACCAATGAGGGCCTTCCTATCCCCAAACCCTGGTTTCACTGCCCCAGCCCTGGTGCTCTGGCATTTTCCAAAACAGACCTGAGAGAAATGATGTTGCCTTTTGCTCCCACCCATTAAGGAATTGGCCACACACCATCATGCTTCAAAGTCATGGAAAAGATGAACACACCACAGAGCATGAGATGTGTTTCATTAACCTTCCGCTTCTGCTGTTGGATTTCTCTTCAGCAATGGCCCAGGGCTCCACAGGCAAGCGGCCAATGATGCTGATTTTCCAGGCCCAGGAGGAATGGGAAACTGACTTACAAGGGCATTTTTTTTTTTGCTAGGGCTTCTTTTCTACAGTTTCTAAATTCTCTGACCCCCTAGGGCCACACCTTGGCAATGAAGTCAGTGATGGTGTCTTTATGTTTCAAGAGTACAGAACTGAGAATGAGGATCTGGATTCAAGGCTGGCTCTGCACTGAGATAACCTAGCTGACCCTCTCTGGGACTCAGTTTCCTAATCTATAAAAAGAAGAAGGTGGATAAGCTATTCTCCAAGGAGGTCCCTTTTGGGGAGAGAATTACTTGATTCTGCAGGTCCATAATACATGTTTAGAATATAGTTGGATGTTTCTTTCTCCTCATGCCTATTTCCTATGCAGCCCAAATAAATTAATTTGAGAAAATAGAGAAGGAGGGCCAAGGAATAATGAACAAGTGCTCCAACCTGAATAGGTCCAGATGCAGACACAGATTACAATTATCTCACCCTAATGAGAATAGGTGAGCTCACCTACTACATTAATGATTGCCTGGCAAAGACCAGATGATTTCCCTAACAACTGTTTGAAGTATTCCATGCAAAAAAATACACCCACAGGACAGACCCAGAGCCTGGACAAGAGAAGGAACTGGCAATTATGGTGTTCTTCTGTTAACTTTGATCTCTAGGTCATGACCTTTGCTTTCTTCTGATCTTCAAAGCTGAGATTTTAGATTAACTGAAGAATGCACACTGGGTTCTGTAAGCCACAACTTTTACTACTCTGGCTGGGTGGGGAAATAGGGGTAGTCCCCAAACAGACCCCAGAAGTCTGGGTATCCTTTCCCATTCCTTTTTGATTGAGTGGCTGTAGATACTGGACAGATCCCAGATCTGCTCTCTGTTGGTGATCAACAAGAGGACAGAGGGTTTAAAATAATGCTATTATAAGGAAAAACCAAGGGTCACACTGGGTGGCAGGGAGACAAGGCAGAGACAGAAACAAAGAAAAAGAGGAGAAGAAGAGAGAAAGGGAGAGATAGAAGAAGGAAGGGAGAGAGAGAAAAGGGAGCAAGGGCATGAAAAAGGAGGAGGAAGAAAAATTGGCAAAATGAAGAAGGGAGAGAAAAAGGGAGGGAGGGGGAGAGAGAGAAGAAAGAAGTAAAGACAAGGAAATAAGAATCATAGAATTCAGATCCACAATGGACTTGAGTAGGTCAACCCCCTCATCTGAAAGATGAGGAAAATGAGGCCAACAGTTATTATTGAATAGTAGAACTAGGCCTTCTGACTGGGAGTTGGAGGAAAGAGAGTAAATAGAAGCCCCACCCAAATTCACCCTCTCAACTCCAATACTCCTTTGAGGAGACTGAGGTTATCCCAGGAGGGTTAACTAAACCTCCCTCCTTCGTGCCTCAAAAATTTCCAGGATCAGCACTCATTCTTCCTTTCTTTCTCCCTAGAAGGTATCTTTCCATTTTTCTTGATTAATCCTTCTTCTTGCCTCCTTGATCTCACTGCCTTTCTCCTCCAGGACCTCATTCCAGCTATAATCTCCCTTCTCTCAAGCACACACACACACACACACACACACACACACACACACACACACACACGCACACACACACACTCTGCCTGTCTCTCTGTTTCTCTCCTTTCTCACTGTGTCTATCTCTCTCACTGTCTCTGTTTCTCTGTCTCTCCCCTCTTTCTCCACAGTCTCCTCCCTACAAACATAATTAAGGTATTCCAGTGCTAGAAAACAAGTGAACTTCTCTACACCCTTTAATGATCCTCTATCTCTCTTCCTCACATGGCAAAACATCCTGAAAAGCAATCTACACTCAATGCTTCTGTTTCCTCACTGCTCACTGTTTCCCTTCCAGCCTCTTCCTTGATAATCACTTCTCTCTTTTGAGGCATTCTTTCACTTCTAGTCAATCAGTATTTACTCCCATTACTTTTACTACTCCCTCTCTCTCATTTATCCATTCCTCTCTAATCCGGTCCCTAGAATACTTCCTTGTCTCTTTCTTTACTCACTCTTGGTCCCCTTCCCAGACCTATCAGATGGATGGTTCCCAAGGATCTGTCTTTGATTCTCCCCTCCCCTCCAATGCCTTCTTTTCCCTTTCTCTCTCCCTAATAGGCAAGATTCTCTTGGATCTTGCCCCATTCTTGCTTTTCATTATTCTCTTACACTATTCCCCTCCCCCAAGTTGCCATCCTCCATTCATATCTTGCATTTCTACCCATTATGTCTTTGTTCAATCATTTACTTAAGCCTTTAACCGCCCCACCTTTCTCTCTACTTCATCATGTGCACATGTTGAATTCCAACCTTGACTTTAAAGCCCAATTTAAATGCCACCTTTTCCATGAAGCTTTCCCTGAATTGCCACTTATGAATAATAAACATTTCCTCTGATAATACCTTCTTTGGACCTCTAATGCACCTCCACAAAAGCAGAGATTTCTTCATTATCTCCTCTAGTACCTAGCACTCTCTTCACACAGTAGACACTTTTAATTTTAAATTTTTTTATCTCAATTATGAAGCATTTATTTTTTTCTCTCTTACTCCTTTCCCTGGGGCTTGATGGGGTTGGAGTGGAGGGAATTGAAGGGGTAAATTGTAACAAACATGCATATTTCAAGTGAAACCAATTCCCATATTAATCATGTCCAAAAATGTCGGTTTCATTGTGGGTAGCATGCTTTTTCATAAGTCCTTTGGAATCATAGTTGATTATTAAATTTATCAGAGTTCTTAAGTTTTCCAAATTAGATAGTTTTTATAAAACATGTTATACTATAAATTATTCTCCTGGTTCTTTAGTCTTCATCAATCCATACAAGTCTTCCCAGATTGTTTTTACTTTCCTTCTGAAATTGTCTCTTTCTTTAATTCTTACAGCATAAAATTACATTCATATGGTATAATTTGTTCCCATTCCCCAACTGATGGGCACCCAATTGTTTCTTTGCTACCACAAAAAGAGCTGCTAGAAATATTTTTGTACTATAAGAACTTTTCCTCTTTCTTTGATCTCCTTTGGTTACCTGCCTAGAAGCAGTCTTCTGGGGTCAAATGTCATACACACTATATATTTTTAGGGCACAATTCCAAATTGCTTTCCAGAATTGCTGGGCCAATAATGTATAAACGCATGTATTTCCTAATAGTTCCTTCAACATTTGTCATTTTCCTTTTTTTTAATTAACTTTGCCATTCTGATGGGTGTGAGGTAGAATCTCAGAGTTCCTTTAATCTGAACATATTGACATTTATTAAATAGCTGTTGCTTTAAACATGAAAGGAAGGGGAGGAGGAGAGCGAAAATCTCACCTACTTAGACATGCAGATTTACCATGCTAGCTTTATTAGTCAATGCCGGTCTTAAGAGGATGGCCCCAACCAGTTTATTAGAAATCTAGCTCAAGTTAATTGTATCCTTTCAAACAATGACTTTGCAATGAATTATTCCCTCTTTTTGACCCAGTGACACTACAACTAGGCATATGCCTGAAGGAGGTCAAAGGCAGCAAAGTCCCATACAGACTGGAATATTCTTAGCAGTCTTCTTTTTTTTTTGGTGATGAAAGAAAGAGTGGAAACTTTAGATGCTAATCAACTGGAGAATGTCTGAACATACTGTGGTATATGGATATAATGGAATAATAATTCACTATAAGAACTGAAAAATAGGAGGAAGTCAAAGAAAAATGGGAAAATTTGTATGAACTGATAATACAGAGCCAAGTAAACCCAAAAAGGAGAATGATATATAAATATATATATAATGACTATAACCTTGCAAACAAAAACAGTTTTTTAACAATAATTAATTGTAATGACCTATCATGGTCCAAGAGAGCAGTTGATAAAAGATAACCTCTCTACTCTGTGGAAAAGTGGGAGATTATAAGTTAACACTGTGATAAACACTTGGGTCAAATTGGGTGTTGATTATGTTCCTTTGTTACAAGGAGGGATCCAATATGATTGGTAAGGCAGGTAGTGAATGGGACATAAGAAATTTAAAATAAAAGTGTGCACATCTATTAAAACAAAATAAACAGTGACTGATTCTTTCACGTTTCACTCTACTCCCCAAGCTGACTCTCTTCTTAAGTCCACTTGTCATCGTTCCAGCTTCCAGCAATGCTCCATCAGTCTGCCATTGTGATGAAGATCACAGTCCATCTATGCCTGACCATCCCATGTAACTCTGTGCCATGGTCTCCTATAAATTTAACACAAGTTAAATTGGATATTGGGTGCACCTAATGTACTTGGTCGGGAAGGGAGTGTCTTCCTCAAACTCTTTTGACATCCCACAGATGACAAGGATCATAGATCCAAAGCTAGAAGGGGTTTCACAGGCTACCTAGTCCAGTTTCCTCATTTTACAGATGAGTAAACTGGGACCCAAGAAGTTTAAGTGACTTCTTCGAAGTCACACACATAGTAAGCATCAGAGAAAGGCTTTAAACCCAGGCCCTCTGGCTCCACAATGATGACTCTTTGCACTTTATTTATCCTTTATTCTCATTAAATAACCAGCCCTCCCCCCCTTTTTTCTAGTCACTCATTTTCATTTAAGAATTAACACTAAAATAGCATCAGTGTGTGCATATACCTAAGTACAGACTCCTCAATCCAAGAAACAGTATATTCTTATCATTAAATAATATGGCACGTGCCCGGCTAGGAGCTACGTAATGAACTCATGCCTGTGAGAAAATCAAAGAAAGTCTTCCCTTCTGCCCCACAGCAGACTGCCACTGATTCACTTGCAAAAGGAGTTTTAATTGTCCTATCTTGTGGAGGCCACCAAGGCCAAGAAACAAAATGAAATTTAACAATGATGGAGGAGTGAAGGAAAAGGTGAGGGAGTGAAGGTGAGAGAGGGAGAAGCCAAAAGCATCTTCCTGCAGTTTTCAGTAGATAACATAAATTCAGTCACTTCCCATTCCTAACCCAGTGGTCTCCCGCAATGTGACCTAAAACTAGCCTGACCTCTATGAAATCAACATCTCCCATGGAAATGAAACAACAGACATGCTTGTTTTGATGTATAGCAGGGTGACATATTATAAATATTACATCACATAACCACAGAGGATGTCAATCAATAAGATTTTTTTTTCAGACAGCACTAAATGAACCATGGGCTCTTGCTTCTGAATAAGCTTCTTTAAAGCCTCTACTATTGCTTAAATGATTAATAGGGGACATATTGTCAGAAAATGTACTTAAAGTGAAAAACAATAAACTGTAGAGGGATCATTCATTTTTTAAGCAATTCTCAAGTGAAAATGTCACATAAATTTACATAGAGGCGTCACAATTGGGCTCTGGATAAAATCTGGGTGGCAGGCATCCTTTCCACTTTGCAGGAGAAGGGCTGAGAAAATACTTTTGAGAAACTTAAGGGCCTTTTCTCCAGCATTAACCCAAACTTCAGGGCTAAGTCGGTTTCAGAAACTAAATTATGATATGCTAGAAACTTGCATTGAGGCTAAGAAAGAATTGGGCATTCTCCCAGATATCAGGAAGAGAGAAAGAAATTAGAAAAGTCCAACTCTGGCCCTAGTCATGTACAAGGTATCAGTGGGTAAACACACTGCCTTCCTGATCCTTTCATCTCCCATCCCTGCTTTATCCAGATCCATCAAATAAATTTATTGAATGTCTGCTATTTATATGCCATAGACTATACCAATCACTAGCTATAAAAATAGAATGAATGAAACAACCCTTTTTGCAAGGGTTGTTTGGCAAAGGGTAAAAGAAAGAACAGCAATAATATGTAAGCATATGCAGAATAAATATAAAGAGAATAAACAGTTAGTTAAACATAAGCTACCTGGAAACAGAGGGCACTAGCAACTAGAGCAGGGGGCATCAGGAAAGGCTTAATGTAGATGGTGATGCTTCAACTGTGTCTTGAATTAAAAAAAAAAAAGGCATCCCATAAGGCAGAAGGAAGGAGGAAGTGTACTCCAGGCATGGAGAATGGTCAATACAAAGTCATGGAGATGGATATAGAGTGCTGTGTATGAGGAACAGATAAAAGTCTTGTTTGACTAGATCAAATAATGTGGAATAATAATATTTAATGATCATGGAAAGATACTTTGGGCTAAGGTTATTACAGATTTTTAAAACTAAAGTCTGTTAAGAAGGGGAGTGAGATAGTGAAAATAACCCTGAAAGTGAATCACTTTAGTAGCTGTGTGGAGAGTGGGCTGAAGTGAGGAGAGTCAAAGAACATTTGAAGAAAAACGCAGCATTATCCTTATTCCCCTCCTTCCTATTAAAATGTATTCTATTTCCTCATCCTTTTTGCCATACCTAAATATGCATAACCTGCCCCCTTTTGAAAAGGTTTGAATCTTATTTTTGCAACTAGTAGTAATAATAGTAATTCAATAACAATGATGACAACAATAATAACATTATTAATATATAAGATACACATATATATGATATAGATTAAATAGGTGCTATGATTATTATTTTCCCTACTTTATAGATAAGGAAACTAAGACTCATTGAACTTAAGTGACTTATCCATAGTTACATAGCTAGTAAATATTGAAGGATCCATTCAAATCCTGACTCAAATACTCTCTCCTTGCTACCTCTTTAAATAACCAGCCATGTGACCTGAAACAGTTCACCTAATTTTTCTGTGATTTAGTTTCCCTCATCTATAAAAGAAAGGATATTGTGTCTTAGGTTCTATTCCTGGCCAGGGAACCTCCAAGTGTTTGAGGAACTCAAGAACATACTTCTCATGGAAGGATTCTCTACTTGACAAGATTGTTAGGAAAATGAATTGGAATAAATTAGGTTTAGACCAGTTTCTTACACCATATATCACAATAAGCTCCAAATGGAGTTATAATATGAATACAAAAACTTAGGTGATAATATGATAGAAGAGAAAGGGAGTAAGTATCTTTCACAACTATGATTAAGAGGATAATTCTTGATTAAAGAATGATAGAGATGATCATAAAAGACAAGAAAAATGATTTTCATTATATAATCATAAAGCTAAAAAACTTTTTGCATGAATAAATGTAGACAGAATAAAAAGAGATGGCCAAGTGACAAAAAGTATTTGGGTCAAATACCACTGATAAAATTTGATATCCAATATATGAGAAGTTCAGACAAATATTTAAGATAAAATGGTAACAGATAACTTGATTCATGTCGAAAGATAGGAATGGTTATTTTTTGAATTGCAATCTATTAACATTCATATGAAAATATCCAAATCACTGATAAGGGGAATTCAAGTTAAAACAACTTTGACATTTTGCCTCACACCCTGTGAATTGAAAACAATGGCAAAAACTGGAAATATTTTTGGAAGAATTTTAGAAAGGCACCCTAATGCAATGCTGATGGAGCTGTGAATTGGCCCAACTGTTCTGGACGGCTATTTGGAATTATACAAGAAAAGTGACTAAACATTTCTTTCTGATTGCACTACGTGACATATATTTCATGGAGATGAAAGATATAAAAAGAGAAAATACATGTAAATACAAATTATATATATATATATATATATCATATATATACTCTATATATACATATGTGTGTATATATATGCATATACATATATACACACATATGCATGTATTCCATTGAACTACTTTTTGTGGAAATGAGTAGGAACTAAAAGAGCAGTGTCTGTGTGTGTGTGTATGTGTGTGTGTCTGTGTGTATGTATGTAAATTCCATTGAAGTAATTTTTGTGGAAACAAGAAGTAGAAACAAAAAGAAAAACCAGCATTTGGGAAATGATTGAACAAAATGTATACGAATGTAATAAAATATTGTGTAGTAAAAAATGATGAATATCAAAAATTCAGGGAAAATAAGAAAATGTTTATAAAATGACACAAAATGAAATAAGCAGACAGAGAATAATTTATATCATGACTACATCAACATAAATGATAAAAATCACTAAAAAGAGGTCTAACTCTGAATAACTGGAAAATCAATAATAGTCCTGGGTGGGGGGGAGGGAACATGACAGATACTTTCCTCTTAAGGACAGGTAAGTGGAAAGAGTAGAAGATAGAGCACAAGGCTGGGAGTCAGGAAGATCAAATGCTGCCTTAGCTACTTACTAACTGTGTGGCCTTGAGCAAGTTACTTAACTTCTGTCTGCCATATTTTCCTCATCTGCAAAATGGGTATAATAATAGTACCTAATGCTTTGAGGGTCAAACAAATTAACACAGGTAAACTACTTTGCAAGCCTTAATGAATCACATAAATGCTAGCTATTATTATGATTATTTCTGGCAGAGAAGCAGGGGATTACTTGGCAAAATTTTGCATACATTGTTAGATGTGGTCAATATTTCCTTTGATTTTATTAACCATTTTTTCTTTATTATAAAAGAAGGTTCATTTTCATTGGAGTCTGATAGGATTTTGATATCCAAGAATGACAGTCATGTAAAAAAAGCAAAGAGCTTAAATGAAACTTTTTTTAAATAAAATAAATATAAGCTGTTGTAAAAGAGGATAATTGGACTAAATGACCTCTAAAAACCCCTTCTAGCTCAAAGTCTCTATGAATCTATTGAAACTCACTTCAGTCCTCTTTTACCTATTTTGAGCCATCAAAATCACCCTCTCACCCCCACTGCCTCCTTTAATTGTTTTGTTTTGAGGGAAGACCGGAAAGAAGGAATTTAAATCATCCAACTGGTTAATTTGAGAAAAAAATATTATCTATTCTACTGGATTGGGAAAGGAAAGAGACTTCAAGGCAACTCAATCAAACAATCAAGTATTTATTGAATGTTCCAGTTGCACAAAAAAAGGAGGAAGAGGAGGAGGAAAAGGAAGAAAAATAAGGTGGAGGGAGAGGAGGAGGAGGAGGAGAAGAAATGATTGAACAAAATGTATACAAATGTAATAAAATATTGTGTAGTAAAAAATGATGAATATCAAAAATT
>NW_027187339.1:3203093-3231970 GCF_028583685.1 Petaurus breviceps papuanus | reverse complement strand
GAGGAGGAGGAGGAGGAGAAGAAGAAGAAGAAGAAGAAGAAGAAGAAGAAGAAGAAGAAGAAGAAGAAGAAGAAGAAGAAGAAGAAGAAAGAAAGAAAGAAAGAAAGAAAGAAAGAAAGAAAGAAAGAAAGAAAGAAAGAAAGAAGGAAAGAAAGAAAGAGAAAGAAAGAAAGAAAGAAGATAAGAGGAGAAGAAGAAGAGGAGAAGGAGGAGGAGGAGAAGAAGAGGAGGAGGAGGAGAAGAGAAGAAGGAGTAGGAGGAGGAGAAGAACAAGAACAAGAACAAGAAGAAGAAGAAAGTTATCATCATGGTCCCTGCCATCAAGAAGTCTCTATTCTAAGTGAGAAATTGTGACAAATACACATGAAACAATCAGAGGCACATATAATTAAATGCTACACTTTGTAATAAAGGCCAGAATTACTATTTGAGTTCATAGAAACTCACCTAAAATCATTCCCCCCTCACCATGAGCCTAGAAAATTATTTTAAAATATTAAAAAAAACCAACTATTTGATGGAACTAGGCAAAGGTCTATTGTGGGCGTAAGGAAACTCTTACCAATGCAGGTTCACACATCTTTGACTTTGTAAATAAGACCAAGGGAGTTTCTTGAGGCTAAGGGAGATTAAGGGATTTGCCCAATTTCACAGTGCTAGAGAGGGTCATTAGTGGGATTTGAACCATACTCTTCCTGATCTCATGACAGTACACTCTACTATACCACAATATCTATACAAAAAGAGACCTTATTATCAGGAAACTTCGATGGATTCCTATCTTCCTTAGCTTAATTCAATTTGATTCAACTGGTTCTCATCTATGGCAGCTCTTTAACACACTGGAAATATTAACAATTTAACAACAATTTATGAAATCATATATACAGCCCACAGGTCAATAGAAGCTTTGGAAAGACAATGTTTTCCTAATCCTCTACCCAGGGATCCCCAGAGCATTACCTGTATCTCTTATAGTCATCTTCATCCTTTTCCAAGCTGACCAGTTCATTGGGACAAGCCATATTGCCTAACAGGCTGAGATACTCCAGGGCAGGTGTTACTTCTGCCAAATGGTCAAGCAGCCCCTCCAAATCTGTGATGTGTCAAAGAATTAAGGATCCAAGACCAAGAAGGAAAGACTCACAATTTGCTGTACCACCTTCAACCAACATACATAGCAGGAAAGTGCCAGGATTTGCACCTATATACTTAACATTGTGAGGTACAGAATATCACAAGATATGAAAAGGAGAAAGAAAGGAGAGGAAGAAAGTAGAAAAACAGCAAAGTAGGGAGGGAGTGGTCAATTAATACCAGCAATTGCTACATGAGTCCTGCAGAGACATCCCTTGCTATTGCATGTATATCACTGAGGTAAGTCAATATACTAAGGATGAAAAAATTAATTATTTCAGAGATAGGATACATATTTTGAGGGGCAGCTAGGTGGCACAGTGCATAGAAAGCTGGGCCTGGAGTTAGGAAGATCTGAGTTCAAATACAGTCTCAGACACTTACTAGCTATGTGAACATGGGCAAGTCACTCAACCCTTTTTGCCTCAGTTTCCCCACCTATAAAATGAGCTAGAGAAGGAAATGGCAAACCATTCTAGTATGTTTACCATAAAAAATCCAAATGGGATCATGACTGAAACGACTGAACAACAAATGCGTATTTCAACATCTATTTGGCTTCTCCCAACATCACCACACCCAGAGCCTGAGTAATGAGAAAAATAAAATAAAATTGAAGTTTGAAATTTTCATAAGATGAGATTCTAATGAACAAGAATGGCCAAAAAAGAATGATGGAAAGGAATGGAAGACATGGCATGTATCACCTACTCATGTCTCCTTACTATTCCAGCTGGGATGACCATTACTTCTCCCTCACCAACAACATCTAATCAGTGATCAACTTTGTGTGTGTGTGTGTGTGTGTAGATGCAAATTCTATTTCCATCCCCTTTTCTCTACTTATACCTCTCACAATTACTACCCTAGATCAAGCCTTCCATCATTTCCCACCTTAATCAATGCAGCAGCCTGAACTGAACTCTAGGTTTCCAGTTTCTCTCTTCTCTGATTCATCCATCCATCCATCTATCGACCTGCAAAACCAATCTTACTAAAGCACAAGTCAATGATATCATTTCCCTGCCTGTAGGATGAAATAAAATTGTCTTAGTTTGGTATTTAAAGCCCTGTGCAATCTGACTATAGCCTACCTTTCAAGATCTATCTCCTATCTCTCCCCTTTACATGATCTCTATCCCAGATACACTGGTTTACTTACTGTTCTCTGACCTCAGTATTCCATCCTCTCCCTTTCTACCTAGAACTGTCTACTTCCCAATGCTTGAAATGCACTCATTCCTTACTTCCAACATTTAGAATATGTAAATAAATTAAAATGTGTATTTTATGCCATGATCCTAATTTCTTTGTGGTTCAACTGAAACAGCAACCTCTCTAAAAGGCCTTTCTTGATCCCTCCTCAATTATATGTTTACTTGCTATTTTGCCCTGTAGGATATAAGCTTTTTGAAAATGGGGACTTTTAGATTCATTTTTTGTTTTTTATCTCCAGAGACTTACACATCATAGGGCTTAATTGGCCTGTTGAGCCTAATTTAATTGATGATGTCAGTAGGAACAGATGTAGAGATTTAGGATGTAGCCTTTCAGAAAGCTGAGAATTGAAAAGTATGGATGAGATCACTGAGCTAGAGAAACTGTTTAATAATTTTAAATAGAAATTCAAACATCAGGCATACTTCAAGAATCTTGTTAGCATTGTTAAGAAATGAAGTAAACAAATGAAGTGTCCTGTGTTTTTTTGTTCTTGGCCTGAAACATAGGCCCTGCATCTTTGCTCTTTTGCCTTACCACTCATGATTTCTATTCACTTTGTTATCTTAAAAGTAACAAACACCTATGGCCAAGGCTATTCACTCTTCTACTGATACCAGGCCTCAAAGTCCTTTCTCTCTTCATGAAGTCTTCTCAAAGTTCTCCCTTAGGCATAGTATATCTCTTGGACAAAGTTCTCAAGTTGGGCTCTCGAGATCTGTTCTTCACAGCTCACTTCTCAATTGTCAAGACTAGTTGTCTCTTGAATGTTTGCATGACTCTTTTCTATGCTTCCAGGGGCTCTGCTCTTCAAAGCTGCTTCTAGGTCCAAATGGCTACTTCTAAGTGTCTGTGTCTGGAAAACATTTGTCTGTATTCCTTCAAGTGTGCCTTGAATTCTCTCAAACTGACTTTCCCACTGTTAGATAGAGTGTCTCATTCTGAGCATGGAGATCTGTGGCTAGATGCCATGGCCAATGGGAAAGGGAGGAGTTCTCTCTTACCTGCCCCTATCCCCAGAGCTTCCCTCTCAAGAGCTAGGTTCTTCTTTTACTCTTGGTTCCTGCTAGAACTGCCTTGAACTGTCTCCAGGCTCTTGTTATTTAAATCCTTCAAGGGCATGGCCATTCTTTGATTCTTCAATAGTATTATTTCATTTGACTCTATCAGTGAAAGTTGATGAGTGCTGATCCCTTGTTAACATTAATACCTCATCACTGATCATTACATCTTGTGGCCATATTAAGCTAAAAGTTAGCTTAATTTTTGCTATATAACATTACTGGAAGGTTTCCATATGAAAGTAATGACTGAGCTTGGGTACATTTGAGGAAAAATGTCATATATACATATTTCTATTTCTATATGTATGAAGTATATATAGTGCATGTGTTTATATATATATACATAAATAAAATGTGTTTGCTTATGAAAGATATACTATTTATGATGGTTCAGGTATACATACTCCCTTCACTAGTACAAAACAGAATCTTTCCATGCCTTCGGTTCGTAGAACCTGTGCATGTCCTCCCTGGCAAAGCTTTTGAGCACCCAACCTTTCTGCTGTGCTCCAATAGGCATCATGTTAGATCTTTGTATTCCTAGCACTCTGCACAGTAACTGGTACATAGTAAGCACTTGATAAATGTTTGTTGGTTTAACTATTGACCATTAATAAATTAAATTGCATCTTTTACTCCAGCATCATAATTCCCTCCATGCCAGGAAGATAGGAAAATGCACACTATATATCTAGGGAGTAGTTTTCAAGGATTCAGAAAAGTACTTAAGATCTCATTCACTACTTTTCTATAGAGAATGTCAGCCCAGGAGAAATGGATGGTATTGACAAAGAAATTCTGAAGATACAAAGAAAAACAATTTCAATGAGAAGGAAAATGGGAAATTGTCTAGAAACCAATATTGACATACAGAGAACTCACCAAACAACTTGAATTTTAAGAAGACATGTACAGAAAGTGGAAGCAAAGGCAGGTAAGCATATTCATTTTTTAAGTGACATTGTTCTCGGAGAAGTGTCAGGAATTCCAAAGTTCAGATTTTCTGAACTGATGAAGAAAGCTAAGAACAATAAAATTATTTTTTAGCTATACTGAGGAAAAGGGAAACATCAAAGAAAGACTGAGCCCCTGCTGGGGTATGTGGAATATAACTAATGAAAAAGAGAGTATAAAACTACTCCATTATTTTGCTTCTATTTTCTCTGCGAAGGACATAGTCCATGGATGGCAAGAAGAAAAAAAGTGGGTAATAGGGCATAGATAGCCAAGATAAATAAGATTAAAAAATGCAACTAGCTTTCTTTGATTTTGAGTGACCTAGCTAAAATAAACTATAACTTAAAAGAAATGTTAGATGTGATTTTTGAGCCACTGTTAATGATCTTTGAAAGATCATGATTTATTTGAAACTTCTCTGTGCCTTAAAATATGGTTTATTGTTGTAAAAGTGAGATATGATGCTGAGTTATATGTATATTCTTTAGTGGTCCCATCCAGAAAAAAAAATAATCTTCTAGATCTAATTTCTCCAGATATTTTTATTTTGTTTATCTTTCTTTCAGAATTGTCAAATACCGAGAAGACCACAAAAGTTTCCTAACATTGGTGAACTACTGTTTTTTGCAATTCAGTCACTTTTCCCTTCATTAATTTAGTTAACAACTTTTTAACTAACAATTCACTTCATGAATTCATTGTCATTTCTTTGATATTTTGAGTCTTTACTTTTTTGCTTTATTTGATAGCATGACTGAAACTAATGCTTTTTAAAAAAAATTACATGAAGGATATATTTTTTCCAGTCTTTTATCTTGATTCTAAATTTTATTTCTTTTAGATGTGTCTCTTATAAATGAAGATTGCAGTGTTTTGTTTTCTTATCCAGTCTGCCACTCTCTTTTGTTTTATTGGATTATTCTGTCTATTTACATTTAAGATTATCAGAATTAAACCTCCTTCCATTTCTTTTTCTAGTAGTGTTTTTATATATTATTTCTATCCTTCCTCTTTTAAGTCAACATTTTGTCCCTATAATTGCTTTTCTTTAAAGTACTTTATACAACCCTATTCCCACAGGCTCTTTTCTCCTCCCTTTCACCTATTTGTCAAGCTTTCCCCTAGTTTGGGGGCTTTATTTTAAATATGGATTTATATTCCTTTATTTATATGTCTATTTATTCCTCTATTTTTACCATTCTCTTTCTTTCCTCTCAGTTAAGTGGCTAGTTCAAATTTTCTTCTCCTTTCCTCCTCAAACTTCTTTTGCTTATAATTTTCTCCACCTTCTCCTATTAGAGCATAGCAGAAAGGTTGGGTGCTCAAAAGCTTTTCCAGAGAGGACATGCATAGGCTCTTTATTTTCTTTGTTCCATTTTAATTTTTTAACATTTGTATCTATTATGAAATTTTGTTCTTTCTCTTCCTTCCCCATCTTTTCCTTCCCCCACCCTGTTTCTCCTTTCCTACTTCCCTCACTCTCCCTTCAAACTAATACACAGCATATTAGTGGGTAGTTCATCAAGATCCTTCTGACAAATTGATACCTCCCTCCAATCATAGAAAGTAAAAGGCAGGCTTATTGGGAAAGATGGTGGAGTAGAAGCATGATCTCCATGCAGCTCTGGCTTCCACCTTCCCCAATTCATGTAAAAGGGGACTCTAAACAAACTTTGGAGCTGCAGAACCCACAAAGTGACACAGAGAAGCTAACCTCCCACTGAGGACAGCCCGGCAGGCCAGCAAGAATCGGCCAGCACAGTGCTCTGGGAGCAGAGCCCAGGCCCACGTGAGCCAGGCGTTTTAGCCCCAAGGCGGGCCTGACCAGCCATGGCCAGAGGGACTCCAGATCACCAGCAGCTGTGGCCATTTCCAGGTTTATTAACACATAGATTCGAAGGACAAAGTGAGAAGTCAGTGCAATGTGGACATTGGGACCAGCAGTTGAGAAAGCATCAGCTTTTTCCCCCAGGGAGAGAAGCTGCTGAGATGCCTTGGCTGCCACTGCAGCTTCAGCTCCTGGCCTGCAGAGTGTAGGGGGACCAAGCGACCAGTCTGAGGGGTAATCGCTCTTGCTTTAACCTGCTTGAATCTGGATTGCAGTCTAGGGTGGAGGTCCTGGGGTGTGCGACCAGCTTGCCAGAGTGTGGAGAGGCTTCAGAGAGAGGGCACCCAACTAATACCTCTGGCAGCTAAGAAAACCTCAGCATTTGGGACAAAAGCTCCCCTGTCTGATGGCAGAGTCCTACTGTGGCAAAAAGCCCAGGGGTCAAGTGACTGAGGGGCAACATGACCAGGCAAAGAAAACAAAGCAAACAGAAGAATCCAACATTAGACACCTATTTTGGGGACAAAAAGGAGCAAAGCATGGAACAGCAGGAAGACAATGAAGTCAGAACTCCTGCACCAAAAGCTTCAAAGAAAAATACAAGCTTGTTCCAGGCCATAAAGGACCTTAAGAAGCAGATGAGAGAAGTGGAGAAAAAATTGGGAAGAGAAATGAGAATGATGCAAGAAAATTACAAAATGAGAGTCAATAGCCTGCCTGAGGAAAAGCATACCTTAAAAAGTAGACTAACTCAATTGGCAAAAGAGACTCAAAAAGGCAATGCGGAGAGAGATGCTTTAAAAAGCCGAATTTGCCAGATGGAAAAAGAAGCTCAAAAGCTCAATGAGGAGGATCATTCCTTCAGATTTGGAATGGAGCAAAGGGAAGCTAGTGACTTTATGAGAAATCAAGATGATGTAAACAGATCCAAGCAAATGAAAGAACAGCAGGCAATGTGAAATATCTCATGGGAAAAACCACTGGCCTGTAAAATAGATCCAGGAGAGAAAATTTAAAAATTATTGGACTACCTGAAAGCCATGATCAAAGAAAGAACCTAGAAATCATCCTCCAGGAAATTCTCAAGGAAAATTGCCCTGATGTTTTAGAACCAGAAGGCAAAATAGACGTTGAAATAATCCACCAATCACCTCCTGAAAAAGATCCCAAAAAGAAAACTCCTAGGAATATTATAGCCAGGTTCCACAATTCCCAGATCAAGGAGATAATATTATGAACAGCCAGGAAGAAACAATTTGAATGTTGTGGAAACACAATCAGGATAACACAGGATCTGGCAGCTTCTACACTGAGGGATCAAAGGGCCTGGAATATGATATTCCAGAGGGCAGAGAAGCTGGGATTAAAACCAAGAATCACCTACCCAGCAAAACTGAGTATCATGTTTCAGAGGAAAATATGGTCATTCAGTGGAACAGAAGACTTTCAAGCATTCTTAATGAAAAAACCAGAGTTGAATAGAAAATTTGACATTCATATATAAGAAGCAAGAGAAGCTTGAGAAGGTAAACAGGGAAAAGAAATCATAAGCCACTTATCAAAGTTGAGCTATTAACATTCCTACATGGAGAAATGATAATTGTAACTGATGAAACTTTTCTCAGTATGAAAATAGTTGAAGGGAATAGAAATATATACATATATATATATATATACACACACAAATATATATATATATATATATATTTATGTCTATATCGGAGGGTATACAGGCATATGAATACTTATGTGAATGTGTGTATATATGTTTACAGGTATATATAGATAGAGGGCACTGGACCAAGTTAATAGGAAGGGATGATACTTAAAAGGTGAAATTAAGAGGTTAGAGAGGAACATAATGAGAGGACATGGAAAGAGACAGAATGTGGTAAACTATCTCATATAGAAGAGGCAAAGGGAAAATAGTCACAATGGAGGGGAAGAATAGGAAGGCAAAAGGGAATGGGTCAACCTTATTTTCACTGAATTTGGCTCGGGGAGGGAATGACATACACACTAAATAGGGTATCTCACCCTACAGGAGAATAAGGGGGAAAGGGATGAGAGGGGGGATGATGGAAGGGAGGGAAGGCTGGGGTGGGGAGGGAAGTTGGAAACACTCACTTTTGAAAAGGGATGGGATCAAAGTAGAGAATAAAACAAGTGGGTGGTGGGATAAGAGGGAGGGAAATATAGTCAGTCTTTTAAAATATTTCTTTTATGTTAATGTTTTGCATTAGCTACATATGTACAACCTATGCTGAACTGCTTATCTTCCTAGTAAGGATAGGTGACAAGGGAGGAAGGGAACGAATCTGGAATTCAAAGTTTTAAAATTAAATGTTTAAAATTATATATATGTATATATATATATATACTATTATTAATACTATTTTACATGTAATTGGGAAATAAGATATACAGGCACTGGAGCATAGAGATCCACATGGAGATTCAACTGGAAAAGTTGAAGGGGGTATGGGAGAAAATATGGGAGAGAGCAGATTGGAGGAGGGGATATCCTGTGGGATTGCTATTTTGGGGTGGTGGGTAGGAGAAAAATGGGGAGAAAATTTGTAACTCAAAATCTGGTGGAAATTAATGATGTAAATCAGAAGTTAATAAAGCATTTGAAAAATAGAAAGTAAAGGGCAGATAATATTGTCAGAGAGATGTTAAGATTATGAAATATAAATATGGGTTTTAATTCTTTGTTATGTCCTTTGAGAGGAATAAAAATGTTCTGGAAGCAAACTCGATGGAATGGGAGAGCAGCTTGCCATTGCTTGGCCAAATATTGCTCACTCACCTCATGATCCTTGAAAAATAAGCTTGCCAACTCTGGAGTTAGCTGAGGAGAACTCTGAGGAGTGTGACCCATGGCAGAAGAGAAGAGAGCTACCTCTCAAGTCATGAACTCTTAAGAAGGGATCATTCTTTGCGTTTTCCCTCAAGCTTTTCCCAAATAAATATGTAGAGAGTGGGTAGAATTTCTTTCACCTTTTTCCCACATCAGGTGTAGTACTTTATAGCCAGAGCTACCCTTTCAGTAAGAGACAGTACACCCCAGAAGGACCTCAGTGGAAATGAGCTGAGGCAAGGGGCTGCCTTAAAGAATATGAACTCTGGTAGCAGAGAAAAAAGCATCCATCTATGGATTTGAAAGAGAATTAGCCCTAGCAGCTGGGAATTACATTACAGAGAGGCAAAAGCCCAAAACATAGCGACCTACTCAAAAGAGGGATTGAATCCACTGGAGAGCAATATGAGGACACCATGAAAGAGAAAGGCCACTGGGGCCCTTTAGTAGCAGAAGAATCAGTTGCCTTAGTCACATGTGTTCCCTATCTGCCTCTTACTACAAGTATATGCTATGGATATGACTATTCTTTACACAATTATGGTAGAATATATTCCAGATTTATGGGAGAAATGCATTATGGTTACTCTGTTTACCAGTAAGAGCCTTTGTGTTGAATTCATTGTATCTGCTCGCTGATTAGTAAAGATGTGCGTATCAGTTGTAGCTTTAGGAGTGTGAACCATGAACATCAGGTAGACTACCATGAACCTTACATAGATTGTCCTCAGGATACCCAACATTCAAGTGCAAATTAGGTTAGCCCTTGGAGAAACGCTAAAGAAGACACGTATTAACATACATATGTGTGCATATATTTGGCATACTTCTAGAATGAAAATTCCTTCCAACAATGCAGATCAATAGCTTGGCTGTAACTAGCAGACTTGGACAGTAGCTCTGGCCACTGTGGGCTTATATGACTTACCTGTGGTCATATAACTATTTGTATCAAAGACAAAACTTAAACCAAGGTAGTTCTGACTCCAAAGATACCCTTCTACCCATTGTGCCACATTACTATGTAACCATCCATTAGATTATGAACTACTTGAGGGCAGGTACTATCTTTTGCCCTTTTTTGTACCCCATGTTTAGCACTGTGCGTGGAACATAGAAGGGGCTTAATAAATGTTTACTGATTGATTTATCGATGCATCCCCTATTTCGTATTTGCTGACTTGATTTTTTTAATCCAGGTGCTAAGATTTACTCACTTCATTTCCTCATAAGTTTCACAAAAGAAGGAAGATAACAAATTTATGTGATATGGAACAAATTTGTCACCATTATTATGACACTCTATTCTCATCATTAATGACAATGGAACCATCATATACAGATTATCATAGCCCAGTGCCCAATGTATTATGAGAGGAAATGGTAATTGAGAACAATACTTAATATAGATTCAAGAAGAGATCCTGATCCCACCTACTATCCATATACCATTCTTCTTCATTCTATTATGAGAAAAGTCCACATATATATGAAGGGTATCCCTGACGAATATATGAAAAGGGAACAGGCAGGCTCTTGTTCCCTATAGCAGATCATATCCTTCCTAGTCAGATAGTTGAGTGGGATAGAGAATGTGGTCCTACTGTATGAATAGTTTATAGAATTTTTTAAAAGCATTTGACTCAGTGGAGTCAATTACAGCCCCGTGCATATATTAAGATCAGCATGGCACCGAGGAAAGAGACCTAACTCTAGAGTACTGACTTCCCTGATTCCACAGATGACCAGGGTGAGGTTGGTGTGAAGCCCTTTAAATTTCTCAAGTCTTATTTTCCACATCTATAAGATTAAGTGGGCTTGGAACGGGCCCTCGCATCTAACTCTCCATCAACATCCTTGGGTGCCCCTGTGACCGACCGTAAAAGGTGCTTTGACAGTCACAGCGCAGTTTCACGGTTTTAGCGATTTTGTGACTTTCAATATCAAGCAAGGGATGAAGCCGTATTCACCAGTGTCATGGAAGATAACCCGCACAAAGTCCGAACCGAAGAGCCGCGTCCTAGACGTGGGGAGATGTCCCTGCTTTGGGTGAGAAGGAGCTGATTGGGACACCGCGGGACCACTTCATTAAGTTCCATGGCCGTTCACAAGAGATCATTCGAGTAATCCACACAGGAAAAATAAGTGGATGAATCACAAGTATTTACCAAATTATCACATATAATTGAACAGAAAGCCCCCTGGCATATATCTCGTACATGGCACTTCAGATGAATAAACTAGCTCCAAATTTTAATAGAAGAGTAGTAAATGCTTATGTAGCATTTTCAGTTCCAAAAGCCTACGTGCAGCGCATCATGGAACACCACAATCTCAGACGAATCAAAATTCTAGTCCTCCTAAGGGCAATGGTGAGAAGCAGAGTAGATTAAGTTGGCTGCAACAATCCAATTTAATAAACATTTATTAAGAACCTATTATGTGCTGGGCACTATGCTAAATTCTAGGGATATAAAACAATGTTGACTTGCAAGCAAAATGTAACATTAACAAGTTCATCAAAAAAGGTCATAGTGGAAGGAACACTAGATTCAGAATAAGAGACCCAGGGTTAAAATCCCACCATATTAGATCAACTGTGAGGATCCTCCCAACTTTCAATCTATTATCCCAAGAGGGAGCTGATAACATGGTGAACATTATTGCATTTGTATCTATGGAATATTGAAAGACTTAAAAGTGGGGCTCCTACACACTGGGAAGATCCTTCTTGAACATTTTGTAGGGCATGGACAAGCGATATAAAGGATGAGAAAATACAGATAGGCTGCATTTTGCATCAGGGCAGGGAATACCCCACATGGAGGTGATCTCGGATTCATGAGAGTAGTCAATGATCTTAAATACAGATGAAATAAATATAAAATGAAATAAAAACAAAAGCTAAATAAAATGTGTTAAAAAAAAATAGTGGGGGGGGGGAAGGAAGTACAAGACTAGGAGCCACTAGCAAATAACTGTGATCTTGGGGAAAACACTTGACCACCTCATGCCTCAGTTTCCTACTTTGTAAAATGAAAAGGTTAGCCTGATATTCCATTTTGCTTTGTTTCATGTTTTTTCCCACCTCAAAACCACTACATTTTACAGTCTTCAGGCATAAGATGATAAGCAGGGCCACTGGAGCAGTGGATTTTCTGCCTTCCTGTCACTCTCTCCATCTGAGCTCAGATCCTAAGGTCTCCAGACCACATCCCTGGCTGGGAGAGTGGGCTAATGCTTTCATTCCACAGAAGAACAGGAGACATCAAGCAAAGGGAGCTTTAACCAGCTCTACTCACAGACACCCCTGGGGAGACAGGACAGCTTCACTATCAAGGGCGCCTTCCCCTGTGAGGCCTCCTTCCTTGGTCCAAGCCCCCTCCAGTCTGCTCCCCACCTCCCCCCACCCCCCACCCTTGCTCATGCCGGGAAAGCCCCCAGGAACCAAAGGGAGGAAAAAGTTTGCTCTGCGTCACTACCTAGCACATGCCACCAGAGGCCGCCCTGCAACACGTCCCTAAGCAAACATCCCAGATTCTCCTTCCAAGCTGTTCAGTGTGACATTATTTTCTTTCTCTATTTTTATCTATTAAAAAGATTTCTCCACAGCCATAACTTAGATCCCCCACACTAAAATGGAGCAACAGGAAGATATAATGGTGCATTTCATTTATGAATGACCTATAATAAATTACTCTGAAGTGTCCCGAGTGCCAAGAGACAGAACGCTTTGTCTGCCCGTGGCCCGTATTTCACATACTTTAATTTAGCTGACACATAAAACCCATCTGACATTTCGAAGGCATTTTTTTTGGGGGGGGGGAGGTTGGTTGGACGAGGGGTAGACAGCAGTGCAAAGGATATTTGGTTCTTGTTGAGCGTTAAGGTATGGAGCCTGGGTAACCCTGGCAACGCAAGGTCGTTTCCAAGAAGGTTGTTGTCCAAGATCAGCTCCTCCAGTCCCGTGAATGCGCTCAGTCCTTCCAGTGACCTGCAGTGACAAAGGCACCAGGAAAAATGATCCACCACTAAATCAGAGAGGCCATTATGAGCCGAAATAAATATTTTAACCTTCCCTTTCAGGACTGGGAATAGTTTGGGCTTGGTGCCTGTCAGGCGAGTGAATGACAAGAATTAGTAGAGGGAGTGGGGGAGCAGGGGGGGGGGCCCTCTGGCACCTCACCACATCCTTCACGCATTGCCAGCATGAAGGATGAGGGTCACTTAGTGAGTAGCCAGAATCCCAAACAAAGGCCTTCAGATACGGCCTGCAGGATAAATTTGTCAATGTCTTGTGCCTTCAGGCACCCAGCCTCGCCTGACCCTAACCTCCATTCCCAAGATAAATAACTCTGTCACAGTTCACCTTCATTCCCTGGACACAAATCTAAGTTGTCATCCATCATTCCTGCCCAGAAATATCATACCCCTCTAACAATAATAAATACAACTTCAGCTATCATTGCAGAGCAGTTCCCCTTCGTACAATCATAGGAAATGGTAGGGAGGGCTCCCCTTCGCCTTCTTTTCACTCCCCACCCCATCCCATCCCTGCCCCCCCTTTTTTGTCTCTCCTTCTGTTGTGTTTTTGTTTTAATCATCACTTCATTTGCTCTGGCTCAGTATTTCTCTTTAGACGCCAGGCCCCTGCAGGATTGCAGAATCACTCCAGCCTGAGATGTTGGGGGTAGCAATGGGAAGTGGGGGGATATTGTGGAGGGGAGGTAAGGGTGAAACTCTTTAAAATGAGTGGCCTTTCCTGGTGTCAGCTGGAGTTTCAATTAATAGAAAGCAGATTTCTCTCTCAAGAAAAAAAAAGTTTAGAACCCCAAAATGCAGCTCTTGAAGCTGTTAATAAACAGAGATCTGTGGAAATTAATCAGCCAACTCAAAAAAAGCAAACCAGAAAGAGAATAAGCTTTTACACAGGAGTTGAAAGTTAACTCTTAATTTCACTGGTTTCGATGGGAGGGGACTTGGGGGGAGGTTGCATACAAACACACACACACACACACACACACACACACACACACACATTAATCAAAGAAGGCTGCCTGATATAGGGAGCTTACACACAGACCCATATTCACAGCTCATTCACCTACCAGACTCCTAGAGATATGCTGAGATCGCACAGCCTGACAGCTGATGTACTATGCCGACCAGAGGGAAGATTATCATTGTATCTCCTGGCTGTTTTATAAAATGTGATGAATAAGGTAGATGCAGTCTGTACTATTTAGTCATTTTCTGAGGCCGCTTATACTAAGGAGGTTTTCCCACATGAACACACATGTACCTTTCTGCATATAGGATTTTCCCAGTAATCAATGAGGACCCTGGGCTGGAAGCACTACCAAAATCAAGAATTTGAGATTTCAAACAAGTTGTCAGATAGTAATTAATACCTACAAGGTCCCCAAGGTTTCCAGCTTCCACACTGCTATGCAAATATGGCCTCCAAACTGCTGGCTGTTCTTGTGTAAAGAGAGCAGACTTTAGAGTTATAAGACCTGGGTTCAAATCCTGGCTCTGCTGGCCTCAGTTTCCATATGTGTAATTTGACCCCCTCTCCTCACCTGCAAAATGACAGGCTTGACCAATAACTAAGTCCACCTTGTTTCTTGTGGGACCTTTTGGGTTTCATTTTCTCCATCTATAGAAGGAGAGGGTGAGACTAGATAAGGGTGGAGCTGCCTTCTAATTCTCAGTCTCTGATGCTGGGATAGCCTCATGCAGACAGTCAGACCCTGCATCACTCACTTCCAGGTTCCCCACAATCAAAGCTGGCATTGCTTCTCATCTGAAAAGGAAAATCAAAACTTGTGAAATGCTAGCCAAGGGAGGTTTCAGATCTTTGCAAAGTCCTCTACTCTTCACAGGGAAAGGCCAAGCTGATTCATCAGAATGGGCTAGGCTGGACAGGGCTGGGCCAACCTCACCCAGTGAGCCCATCTCCAGTGCTCCCTCAGGTCCTGCTGGCTCTCTCCATCAGTGGTTAATCAGGGATAATGTCTGACGCTCACTTTTCAACATTAGGCCTCCACTGGCCAAGGGGAGTTCAGGCCACCTCCCTGTCAGCGCCACCGAGCCTTATGGGACGCTAATAAGTCCTTTGTGCAGAAACATCAGTCGGGCTCTGGTCAATGTCAGCGGTAAAATACACATTGTCCCTGAGTTATGTTATGCAAATATAATACTCTTATCATGAGAATCGACAACTGGCAAGGAGATGAAAGCTGGACCCCAAAGTGCTGCAGGGGAGCATAAAGCAGGATGACAAGGCGTGCAGAGGGCCAAAGCCCCAGGAACACTAGAGGGAGTTGCCTGGTGAAACAGCCATTCTTTCCCCAGAGCCTGGGCAGGAGATGCACAATAGTGTCCAGGGCTTTCCAAGAGGGTTTGGGAAAATTGGACTCAAATCCCTTTACACCTGTCTGGTTTGGAGATTTTTTGCCATGTAATGTTATTAGCTGCTCAGTTAAAAGGGAGCTGTGTTACACGGGGGGTTGCTTATTAATTGTTGTTTTCATGTCATCAGCGCAGTTCAAGCTTAGTGATTTAATCAGCTAAATTCCGAGCCTGGGGACTGGGGGCAGGGGAGGCAGGCAGGGAAAAGGAGGGTGAGAGGGGGGGCAGAGAGGGGAAGACAAGATTGTTGCAGCCTGGATGGAGCAGAGAGAGACAATTAACCAATTGAAGCCTGTGGGTCCTGGGAGGGAAAGGGGAAGGAGGATGCCTTGGAGGTCCCCTTGTCTGTTTTGGTCTTTTGGGTGATATTTGGGAACGGCGGTGGATGTTCTTAAATGAAAGGATAGGAAAGAAAATGCTTCAAGGTTACATCATGTGCATATACATATGTATAGAATAGCAATATATACATGTGTATGTAGCACTATATACATGTGTATGCATGTGTGTATATATACATAATTTCTCTGAAGGTAGCTGAGGGACAGAAGATAAAGAAACTACACCCCTCAAAAAAATTTCTCAGCTGTCACTCAATGTTCTTAATGTCAAAGTGCACACCAGATACACCTATTGATGATATTTAAGAAAGCCCTTACTAGCTTAAGAGAAGATTGATGTTTTTTGACTCTTGCTTGGTATAAAGTGAGAAATGCATGGAGTGGAGGATGGGGCAAGGGAGGGACCTCTCTGCCACTTTCCTGGCACGGTGGTGGGGAGAAACCTAGCCCTCCAGCTGGGATGGGGTCTCAAGCTCACCACCACAGCAGTGTGGGTACAGACAACTGTAGCGAGGCCTCCCACACTCAGAAAATCAAAGTCAGCCCTTGGTTTGCCGGTGGTAATGGAAAGGCCCAGCATCAGGCAGGTAGCACTGCTCTGGAAATCTAATAAACACTGCTGATGCACCTGAGCAGGCTGCTTTCTTCCTCGCTCTAATGCTACAAAAGCTGCCCATTATCTCACCCACAGGTACTGTCTCGGTTACCTTTGTCACAGGGCCCCGGCTTGGCTCCCACGGGAGCCCCAACTGCTGCCAGGAGACTTCGCCTGTGATTTCCAAAGTCACATCAGAATGACAAAAACATCACAAGGCATTCGGCTCCAGCTGATTCAAACAGAGAGAACTTTTAAGTTTCCACTGTAATTAACCCTATCCTCGTTAAGATAATTATGATCAAGCTCCCTGTCATAGCTAATATCACAGCATCATTGCCTGTGGCTCACACTTTGCCCTCATTAGCTTACAAAAACAGCGACACTAAACAGACAGCAAGACTTCTTTGCAGAGAGGAGGAGAGCCAGCCATAGAGCAGGCACCAGGGGACCATTTCCAATGCAAGGAGTACAGAGAGATGACCATTTCTTGCCCACTTCTAGCCCCCTCCATTCAGCAGCTGGGCTGACTGGGTACTCAACCTAAATTTCAACTCCACAAGAATGAAGAGTATGTGAGAACCTAGGGGAATGGAGAATGACGGGAACCATCTTTTGCAAGGGTTTAAAGGAAGGTGATGAGCAGCTGAGGCTGGGCTTCTCTTATGGCCTCCTTCCATCCCCCACCCCCACCCCTTCTCCAAGTCTACTTTGACTGGGAACACTGAGTTTTGAAGAAACAAACCAGTCAGGACAGGATGCCTGGGGGGGGGGGGAGCAGCCAAAACTCAACCACCTTGTGGTTCCCTGGTTCTGAAACAACAATTTCGTCTCCTAAAAAGTCTTTTCTGGGAAGAATTTGACCTCTTGCCCAGAGTCAGCCAACAAAAACTGGCGCTTATTCCGTTTGTTTGCCATCTGCAGGGAGGAGGCAAGAAGAAGGGGCAGCTAGTTGCTACATACCAGCGACACACGCTTCAGGTTTCTCCTGAACCTAATCTGTGCACAGACACCTAGAGCAACAAGTTAAAGGGAGATGAGTCCATCCGTACTGCTGAAAATAAGAACAAATGCACAGCAAAACAAAACAAAAACAAGCCATATTTTTTAGCTAAATAAAAATCTTGAGAAAATCAGGGGGGCATAGAAACATCAAGGGAAGGAGCCCATGCTGGTCTCTCTTCTCTCTGCTTTTCTTGAACTACAAAGCTCAGTCAAGTACTATGTCCCCAGCTACACTACAAAGATAACTCTATCTTATATTTTTTTAGGTGACATATTGGATGGAGTACCGGGAAGAGACCAGGAAGATCTGAGTTCAAATGCAGCCTCGGACACTTACTAGCTGTGTGACCCTGGGCAAGTCACTTAACCCCTGTTTGTTTCAGTTCCCTCATCTGTAAGATGGGTATGAGAATAGCACCTACATCCCACGGTTATAGTGAGGATAAAATAAAATAATAACTATTGATCCAAGACAATTCCAAAGAACTCATGATGAAATATATTACCTACCTCCAGAGAGAAAACAGATGAACTCTGCAAACAGAAGCATAATTTTTCCACTTTCTTTATTTTTCTTGCTTTTTTTTTTGCAAAATGGCTAATATGGACACGTTTTGCATGATTTCACATGTATAACTGATATATTGCTAGCCTTTTAATGGGTAGGAGGATGACTGAAGGAAAAGAATTTGGAGCTCAAAAATTTTTTTGAAATGAATGTTAAATAAATAATTTCAGAAAATAAATAATTATAAAGCATTTAGAACAGTGCTTAGCACATAGTAGGCATTATAAATATGTTAGATATTATTATTATTGGATCTTTACAATTTACAAAAGAGTTTTACAAATACTTTGTAATACAGTTAACAGTTTCCTTTTAGGGCTTTACAGTTAACAGACTTTATCATTCTGAATACATTTGTCCCCTGATTTTCAGACTTCCCCATTAAAACAGGCAGTGTGCCCATTACCATACCCATTTTACGGATGAAGGAAGTGAGACACATCATTCCACTAAAATTGTCTTCTCCAAAATTACCAATGATCTTTTAATTGCCAAATCTAATGGCTTTTTTTAAGCCCTCATTCTTCCTGACCTCTCTACAGCCTTGAACACTGCTGATCGCCTCTTTCTGACACTCTCCCCTCTCTAGGTTTTCAGTCCGCATTTCTCTCCCAGTTACCTTCCCTCCTGTCTGACCATTCTTTCTCAGTCTCCTTTACTGATTGTTCATATGTACCTCAAGACTTTGCCCAGGGTCTTCTTCCCTTTTCCAAAAATACTGTGTTAGCCAGTGATCTCATCAATTCCCACTGGTTCAATTATCATTTCCACACAAATGACCTCCAGCTCCATACAGTGTGTCCCCAAAATCTTAGTGCAGTGTTAAACTATCAAAGGTTAAAACCATACAAAATATAACTGGAAAGGCAGGTACATGGGGGGCAGGATGAGATGGAGGGGAGTGTAGTTGGTCTTTCACAATATAACCACTATGGAGGAGATTTGGGTAACTACACATGTGCAATCTATATTGAATTGCTTGTCTTCCCAGTGGGGGTGGGTAAGGAGGGAAGAAGGGAAAAAAAGTTGGAACTCAAAGTTTTAAAAACAAATGTTTAAAAATTGTTTTTTACATGCAACTGGGAAATAAGATATACAGCTACTGGGATATAGAGGCCCATCTTGCCCTACTAGAAAGTTAGGGGGATGAAGGGGGAGGATATAAGAGAGAATAGATTGGGGGAAGGAGTGTTCAGTAGGCTTGCTGTTTTGGGGTGGTGGGTAGGGGAAAGACGGGAAGAGAAAAAGTTGTAACTCAAAAGCTTGTGGAGATGAATGTTGAAAACTAAAAATAAATACATTTATTTTTTTTAAAAAGGCAGGTACAAAAAACATCAATATGGACATTCCTTGTTCTGATCATATGGCCTTGGGTCTCCACTATAACAAAGGCTTCTTTAATGAATTAAAACGATTAAAGCTTTAAGCTACACTAAGACTTTTGGGACGTGCTATATTATATAGACCTAAGATGTCTCTTGAGCCCCAGGCCCATATCACCGTCTTTTTAGATGTTTCAAACTTCCCATACATATCTCAAACTCAACTCAAACCCTCCTGTCTTCCTAACTTGCCATCCCAGTCACCCACACCTCTTGGTTTAATCTTAAATTCCTCACTTACCCTCAACCTGTACATTCAATCCTTTTGTCAAATCTTGTCATTTCCACCTTGATGAACAATCCCTCTTGCATGTGTTTCCTTTTCAACCCTACACAGCTACCACCCTGGGAGATGCCCCAATCAGCTCTCACTTGGGCTCCTGCAATAATAGATTTCTTTTTTTTTTTTAGAGGGGGTTCCCTGACTCTTGTCTCTCCCTATTCCCACTCCTCATTCACCAAAGTGGTCTCCCTGAAGCACAGGTCTGACCATGTGGGGGCCCTACTCAATAAAGGCCACTGGCTCCTATCACCCTCATGATCAAAGTTTTCTGACTGCCATTTAAAGTCCTTCACACCCCAGCCCCTCTCTCAGGCTCCTCTAGTCTTCTTATACTTAATTCTCCTCAAGAATCTAGCTATACCAGCCTACTTGCTGTTCCTAGACAAGAAAATGAGCCTCCACACTTGGCGTCTTTACACTTTCCATTCCCCATGCCTGGAATGGGGTTCCTCTTCACCTTGCCCTCTTAGCTGCCCTGTCTTCCTGCAAGATTTCACTCAAATTCTGCTTTTTTCAGGCCTTTCCTGACCCCCGTCTTCCTTATGTCTTCCCTCTAAGATCAGTTTTCTCCTACTCTGTATATAAGGTTCCTAATTATTTACACACTCACCCCCATTAGAATAAAAGATCCTTGAGGGCATACACAGGGTCCTCACCCACACCCCTTTCTTTGTCTCCTCAGTGTTTAGTACACTATCTGAAACATAGTAAGAGCTTGATAAATGCTCATTGACTAAAATGGCTTACCCAAAGCCTTATAGAGGAGGAAGAGGAGGAGGATAGCCAACATTTGTATAGCACCTACTATGTGTCAGGCACTGTTGTAAGCACTTTACAATAATCTCCTTTATCTTCACTACAATCCTGGGAGGTAAATGCTTTTGATATTTATTTTACAGTTGAGGAAACTGAGGCAGACGGAGGTTAAGTGACTTGCCCAGGTTCGAACAACTAGGAAGGATCCGAAGCTAGCTTTGAACTCAGGCCTTCCTTGACTCCAGGCCCAGAGTTGTATCCCCTGGACTGCCTCTAGTAAGCAGAAGACCTGGGATTGTGTCCGCCATCTTTTGACTGAGTCCTGTGTTCATTCCACTAAGCCCAGGCTGCCAAATAGCTAAGGAGGTCATTCTTCTTCTTATATACATTCATATTTACAGGTAAAATTCCTGTGGGTCAGAAAAAATGAAATGATTGGCCGAGAAAACATGACTAGGAAGTGATAAAACAGGACCAGAATGAGAGGTCTTCTAAACTCTGGGGCACTACTACACATAGCTGGTAGACACCTCAGCAAGCTCTCTGAATGCACTCAATCTTTACCTGGAGCTGGCACTTTGCACATAGTAGGTATTCAATACCTATTTATTGGTAGACTCCTTGACTAATAGGTTATTTGCTGAACAACTGATTTTGTTGCTACTTACTAGGAGTACAGGAAAAAGAAGGACAGATTTGGTGTCAAGGGATGTGGGTGCAAATTCCATTTCTGCCATTTGCTACTCATATAACTTTAAGGCATTCCCCCTCCCCAAGCCTCAGTTTTCTCATCTGTAAGATTAAAAGGTTGGATTCTATGATCTTTAGCTTCTTTTTAGCCTTTATACCTAAGGTCCTGTGGTCCTTAAGAGACTAAGCCCTCAGGGCAGAGACTGGGGATCCTAATTAGACCTAGGAGGAATCTTAAAGGCCATCTACTCCAACATACTCATAGTATGAATAAGAAAACTAAGACTCAGAGGAATGAATTTATTTTCTCAAGGTAAACAGCTAGTAAACAAGTTCCAGAACTAGAAACCAACAACCCATTTTAGTTAAGGGCAAGGTACTTCCCTAACTTGTGTTGTTGTTTAATCATTTTTCAGTCATGTCCAACCCTTTACAATCCCATTCAGTCTCTTCTTGTCAGATTTGCCATTTCCTTCTCCAGCTCATTTTACAGATGAGGAAACGGAGGCAAACAGGGTTAAGTGACTTCCTGAGGGTCACAGCACTGGTAAGTGACTCAGACCAGATTGAACTCACAAAGATAACTCTTCCTGACTCCAGGCCTAGCTTCCTATCCTCTACACCACCTAGCTGCCTATATTAGTATCCAAAACTATTTCATCTATTATTTTCTTTTACCCAGTAAGAGTTCCTTGAGGGCAAAGACTTTGTCTGATACTTCTTTGTAGACCTCACCACACCCACCTAGGAGGGTACCTTGCATATGGAAGGCTCTCTGAGGAGAGTGGTCAGGAAGATGTCTGACAATTACAGAATCTAGAAATGTCCTCTCCACATATGGCTCATGTAGACATGATATGTCCTTATATAAGGACCAACTTACAGAAAAATGCCTCTAGAAATTCTCCAAGACAACACACCTGCCTCCACCCCATCTCACAGTTTCCTCCAAAGGGGGCTATGAATGAGAGGTCCTGCTGAGTGAATGCCCCATATCAAGCACTGTTCCTTGACATGTAACAAAGGTATATTTAATGGATTCTAAGAGTGCATTCCAAATGATCAGAACTTGCCTTTGTAAAATAGGAACCCTAGATTACCACAAAATCTTTCAGCCTATACAGACTACTTGTCAGACCTACATGCATATTCATTTTTTTTTTTCTCTTGTCCAGACTTATGCTTTCATTAGTGTGGGGAATTCTCTCCACTGATGTGACTTCCAGGAAGCACTAAGAGGTCAAGCCCAAAGCCAGCCCTATCTATCTAGCATCACCGCCATGCTCAGAGAATGATAAAATCTTAGATTTCAAAGGAGAGGTCTTAGGGGCAACCATCTAGTCTGACCCCTTGATTTTTATGGATGAGGAACTGAGGCCTATAGTGCTTATGTTCCTTGTTTGCAGATCACAGAGCTAGTGAATCACAGACCCTAAAGTAGAACTGGGGCCTGCAATCTTCCTTGCTGACCCACCACCACTGTTTCTAAATTATGATCCATACCTGTCTTGGGCAGGTCTTTCACCCGGGTAAAGAGCTAAGCCTGAACTGTATAAGAAGAGGTGAAACTAGATCACATTTTGGAAATTCTATCATGTTTTAAATGATCCTAAGATGTGTGCTACTGCAAAACTATCTTTTTACCAACAACATTCTCTTGATGACATCATGTGTCCACCAATCACATAGTATCACAATCTCAGAAGAATCAGAATTTCAAATGACACAAAGGGCAATGGAAGGACATATGGTGGTAAAAGTAAGCTTCAGCACATTCTCAACAATAACTTTCCCTTGTTTATTGAATTGTGATCAAGAAGTGGCATAAAGAAGGCTTGCCAGCCATATAGGATGAGTGAGGGCCAACAGATGGCCAGGCCAGTGTGCAATGGTACCCTCAAATGAGATAATAATTGAGATATGAAACACTTGGCACAATGACCAGCACATAGTAGGCACTAAATAAATGGCTTTTCTCTGACTTTTTCCTTTTCCCTCAAAATATTCAACCAAGCAATCTATCAACAAGCATGTATTAAGCACCAACTGCATACCAGGCACTTCTTGGATACAAAGGCAGAAATGAAACAGTACCTACCCTAAAGAACTTAAACCAATCAGTAGAAATAACAGGTAAATATGCAAATATATACAAAGTAAATACAAGTTGATATAGGGGGAGAGGGAAACCAGCATCTGAGGACATCAGGAAAGGCCTCTTGTAGGAGGGAGTCTGGGCTGAGATCTGAAGGAAGCTAGGGATTCTAAAAGACAGAACTATGGAAGGAGTTGATTCCAAGCAAAGGGAACAGCCTGCACAAAGACATGGAGATAAGAAATGGAATGCCATATATGAGAGACAACAAGAAGCTCTGCTTGGTTGGAGTACAGAATGTGGAAAGGGTATCTACATACATACACATACACATATACATACATATACACACATACATGTGCCTTTATAAATATACATGTATGTATGTGTGCATGTATAATGTCAGAAAAGTAGAATGCAGCCAGACTGTGAAGGGCTCTAAATGCCAAGCAGAGGCATTTGTATTTGATCCTGTAGTAGTTAGAAGCCACTGGAGTTTCATGAGCAGAAGGTAAGGTTGTGTTTTCTGTACCTTTTTGTGCTCTCCTAAGGTGCTTCTCTGACTCAGTCAATATAGTTCAGGTATAAAGAGATCAACTTTTAATTGACATTGAGTATGAATCTCTCTATGTTTGTGTGTTGATGGCGGGGATTTACCAACATGAACTGCTCCTTTTATCATAATGTACTCAGGAAACATAAGTAGAACTATAGTCCTTGACCTACAGGAACTTTTATCCCAATTGAGAAGCTACACATTACCTCCCTCAAAAAAAAAAAAAAAGCTTCTTGCTGCCAGTATTTTTCATGCAATTCAAAACACATTTCTCAAACACCTAAGTACAGAGAATTGTTCTAGGTGGGATAAAAAGCAAGGCCAAAATGAAAAAAAAATCTATACTCTCAAGGTATCTACTATCAAGATATCTTCATATACTATGGTATATACAAGGTACTATATCAAGGTATCTATAATAATCTACTGAAGGATAAACCATGCATGCAAATAAGTAAGGTAATTTTAAGAGCGGGGGCAAGGAAGAGCTTTCCCATTGGAGGTAGTACTTGAGCTAAGCCTTGATCCAAGGATTCTAAAACACAGGTGGGGAAAGAGGACATTCCAGGCAAGGGAGACAATCTATGTCCATTCCAAATGTACCAATTCTCAAAGCATTGATATTGGTACTTGATATATATATCAGGATACTTGATATAATTGAAATTGATATTATTTCTTCAGTGCCAACGACACACTCTGGCCTGCTGAAGAGACATAAACATAGACCTGCCCTCAATGAACCTCTAATCTAAGGTAAGGTAAATTAAAATACAAGAAGCAGCAATGGACACTGGGCAGTGTTTGTATGGTATAGGTTGTCAATGCTGTAAGGAATCCAGAAGAAAGGGAGATCTGAAGAAAATGGTAAAAGACAACTGGGAAGGAAGGGCATTGGCCATGGGAAAAACTTTATGAACACAAGCGGAATAAGGATGGCAAGCTCATATTTATGACAACCAACTTCCAATAGAATGGAAACTCCTTGAGGGCAGAGACTATTACATGGACATCTTTGTATCCTGAGAGAAATTATTATTTTTCTATTGTATTAATAACCATTATTAATTTAGGATTTAGGTTTTCCCTTTATTTCCTCCGTCAAGACTGCCCCTCTGGGTCATTCAGCCAGTCTCTGAAGGACAAAACTGATAGAGGAGATTGGCCTAATCCTGGATTCCTCAAGATATCAGTCATCCTAAGAAAATGAAAATATATTCCCTGCCTCACACTACAAGGTAGCTTAACATCTCCCACAGTAAAAGACCTTAGAGAGGGGGTCAGTGCCAAAGATGCTCTTGGACCATTTTCTCCTCCCCAAACCAACCCTGAATCTCAGCTATCCAAACCTCAAGATACACAATTTTGTTTATTCCTGCTCTCCCTTCCATAACCCAGTCTGAATCCAACCTTGCTGAAATGGAAACAAGGTGAGGTACAATTCTGGCCTAATTGATTCCTTAATTCCTTAATCTTGGGCAGACCCCACCCAACTAGGAGAACTTACTTTTGTTTATAGTGTAAACAGAATCTAATCTAGGTGCATTCTAGCCCTAAAGCATTGTCTATGTTGTTTTCACACCATTGGAGTTTAGGGTAATCTAGATCATGAAGGAGAAAACCAACCAGAGTGGTCTGGGTAGAGATGTATTCCTTTGTCCAGATTTCTGGAGGTGGTTGAGTTTCATGATCAAGCCACATTCTCAGCATGAGGAACTGAAAACTTTTAGCTCACTTCCTCACAAATATATCCACCCCCTTATTAATTGTTCACCAATCAGGGTTGATTTTCACCTGTTGGAGGCACCTCCTTTTCCAAAGGTATCTAAAGCATTCAGGAATCTCCATGATGGTGTCTTTGGTTACCAAGAGAAACCACCAACCATCAATTTATTTATTATCAATCAGCCTAATTAATTATTAATCACCCAGAAACTATGTCTCTAGGGCTCTTTATTCATCTCAATTCTTAACACCTAGCACAGTGCCTCATACACAGTAGGTGTTTACTAACAGTTTTCAGAACTGAATTATAGAAGTGATAACCAGATTCTTTTCTATAATTATTATTAGCATCAGGCATGCCATATATATTCAGTGCAATTCAAATCAACGAGCAGTTACTTAATACTCACTCTTTACTATCCCACTAGGAAATACAAATAAAAGACAAAATAATCCCCGTCCTCAAGAAGGTTATATTTTATTGGATGAAAGTTGTAGTGGCTATAGGCATTTCATGTTTATTCTCCTGTTTATAGCGGTTTAAAGTTTACCAAACCTTTTACATATGTGATCTTACTGCCACAGCTACACAGAAAAGAAGATGCTTAGATGAATATGGGCACAAAAAAGAGGTGACAAGAGCCTTTATCTCAGCTTTGAATAGGTTTCTGAATTATTTTAATTCCTAGCCTTTTTAACACACACATATGCACCTATGTATGTATGTATGGGTGGAGTTTATGACTACCCAGAATCGTGCTGTTATTGCTGCTGTTTTTAATAATCTAAAGATTTAGCTGGTTGGGAAAGGACTCCAAATGGAGCTCCACCCACCCACCCCAGGGGAGATGTAAAGATTTTCTATATGTGAAGGTTGTTTTCCCCCAAGGGAGATGTAAAGGTTGTCTACATAGCATACCAATGATGTAGCATGTGTGAGCATCATTGGGTTGGAATCCAGGGGCAGAATAGGTTAAAGTTCTAACAGTCACCGAGCAAATACACATTTGGACCAAAACACTACTTTTCACCATGTGAACTATTTACCTGAAAGAAAACAGTCTCTCATCTGCAGTGACCTTTCATCATTCTACACAAAGGGGATTTTTTTAAAAAAACTCACCAGGCAGCAACTATTCAATATAGCCCTACAAGAAGAGGAGCTATTTATTCGGCCAGGCCTCACAGCCCTGCCAGTCTAGAGGCGAGCTGATCAAGCCTTTCCCCCAGGGCTAGCCCTTGTAGGAGAAACCAGGAACCACCTGGGAAGGAAAGCTGGGGCCAGGGAAGCCAATAGACAGTGCTGGCCAGCTGGTTTCTCAAGATCCCAGTCAACCAAAGAAGACGAAAACATGCTCCATGCCTCACACTACAAGGTAGTTTTACATCTCCCACAGTAAAAGACCTTAGAGATGGGTCAATGCCAAAGATGCTCTTGGACCATTTTCTCCTCCCCAAATCAACTCTGAATTTCTGGTATCCAGACCTCAAGGTCCACAATTTTATTCCTGCTCTCCCTTCCATAACCCAGTGTCCTGTTTGAATCCTACCTTGCTGAAATGGAAATATGGTGTGGTTCACTACTAGTCAAATTGATTCTTTTTTACAAAAACCTTCATATTTTATTTTCAAGTAATTAAATGTTATGAAGCAAAAATAAGAAAGCTCAAGGAAAAACTTGCATTTAGTTTGCATTATTTACCAGTGCTAAGAAATTGGATCATCTTGGAAAGGAAATGGGAGAACTAATTTTTGGTCCTATAGCTTCCATTAAGCAGCAGGGTCATCTTGGGCAAAGTGCTTTTCCCCTTGGGCCCTCACTTTCTTCATCTTTAAAATGAGGGTCTTGAAGGGGCTGACTTCTGTGGTCCCTCTTAGCTCTAACACTCTAGAATCTGGGGAGAAGGTGGAAATATTTCATCAGAAGGCATTGCTGGACTGAATCAAATTTTAACCAGATCCCAAATCATCCTGTCATTTGGTTAAAACTCAAATGGGACTATAGCTCCCAACCCCCACTTTTTATCAAGAAAAGAAAAAGCACAGCATAAGGAAAGCTAATGATTTTGACAACAGGATGAAGAAGGGGGAGGGAATGGAGGCATGGGGCATTTATTATTTTTTTCCTTCCTTTTCATCTTTCACAACAACCCAAGCTAGGGAGTGACAAGCAAATTGACATGCTGCTCAGAGGGCAAAAGATAAATGTTTGATGAATTAGCCATTGGTGGAGAAGTGATGGGCTTCATATGTGCATAATGGCCCAGCAGACTTACCATTCAGATTGCCTGCCAAGATAAGGAGTCATAATGAATGGGTCTTGCAAAGCCGTGGCCAGAAGAAAGTTCAATGTGAATAGTTTTAATAAACTTAATATTAAAAAGAATGAAGGTGGGATGGAGGAGAAGTTAGCACCTTGGAGAGGTCAAGATAGTTGGCTAATGAACAGATCCAGGCTGGGTTATCATTCATGGTTGACCAAAGGTACCCAAATTAGAAGAGGTCAAGCATGGTTTGCCTCTGGGTAATGGTTGTGTCCCCCAAGGCAAGGGTCAAAAAGGGAAGATAGTGTTGACATTACTGAAAATTATTATGAACAGCTATAGTCCTCCATACTAATTCCAAAATAATCCAATGAAGGCCCTCATTACAGTGACCTTCCAGATTCCCTAGTCAATACAATTCAAGTGATGGTTCCCTCTCCAGACCTGCCATATTGGATATGTCTCTACATTTTTTTTCTCTCCCTGATTTCTTGATCACTTAAATCCTCAAGCCAGTGATGATCTCAACACGAAAAGTATGTCACTTGAGTCCAATCAAGTCAACAAGATCTCCTCTATGTGACATAATCTCATATGTTGGGTTTTCTTTATTTTTTAATTGTAGTTATTTTACATAGAAGAAAAGGGAAAGAGGCCTAAACCTAATCCTATAAGAAAATGAGGCATGTGATGTTGGCCAAGATCTTTCTTGGTCTCAGTTACCTATAGAATGAAAACAATTGCCCAGATGGTCTCTAAAGACCATTCTAACTCGAGCTTGTTGTGACTTTAAGAACTGCATTATCAGTGCTCCAAATTCCCTTTTTTCTTTGGTAAATATGGAACTACAAAAGAACCCTGGTTGGCCAAGTATTCAAATAACCAACTTCTTGGTGTTGCTCCCAGAGTCTTTTCCCTATTTCAACAGAAATGATACATAAAAGATGGCAATTTCCCTTCCCCCTTCCATTTTTCACCCCTTGGGTGTGAATTTTCAATAAGGACAAAAGTAACTCATTACTAAACAGCTCAGGAAGGCTAGAGTTATTGGAGAAAATAAAGTTTTATGAGCAGCTCTCTCTCTCTCTTTCTCTCTCTCTCTCTCTCTCTCTCTCTCTCTCTCTCTCTCTCTCTCT
>NW_027187339.1:3184362-3203083 GCF_028583685.1 Petaurus breviceps papuanus | reverse complement strand
TCTCTCTCTCTCTCTCTCTCTCTCTCTCTCTCTCTCTCTCTCTCTCTCTCTCTCTCTCTCTCTCTCTCTCTCTCTCTCTCTCTCTCTCTCTTTCTGTAAGTGAGAAAGTGAGTGAGAAAGGAAGCTAGAGAGGTATGGCTCAGGAGTACAGGGTGAATTATAGACTGCCGCTCAAGATTCACAGCTTTTCGTGGTAGGAGGTTAATATTCTCACATGTCATTAGGTCTGCTGCCTCTACGGATGGCTCATTGAATCAGGCAGCAAATTATTTCCTCATGCTACAGAGGACAGCACACTTCAAAGGGAGGGAACTGGGGTCAGGACGGCCCTCCAGTTCGATTAATGACTTGGGATCACCAGGGGTTGCCTATAAGTAAGAATGTGACTGAAGCTTTTGACAAAGCTAACTTTCTGAACAGCCTTGACCCAGGCCCATTTTCTAGCCCCCCCAAATCCAGTCACCCAATTTTATTTCTAGTTCTACATTGAAGTTATAGTATAGGCCTATAACCTACCTGGACTTCTTTTCCATCTCTAGGAATTCCATTCATCCTACAAGGTCAAGCTACATCTCACCTCTTCCATGAAGCCTTATTTTACTACACAATCTGATCCTCATTGACCTCGAACAGTATCATCCATTTGGTCACTGGATGGGCCCACTGAATACATTATCAATTTCTTAACTTGGCACTCAAGACTTTCCACACTCTGACACACATTTAAATGCCCCACCTTTCCTTCTTCACACATATTGTGCTTCAGAAAAAAACAAACTATTTACTGTCCCTTAAAAGTACTTTATAGTATGTTACCATTGGTGCTGCTGCTTACATTGTTCTATGCAAATAAAATACCTTCCTGGCCATTTTCACCTGACATCTTCTGCCATTCTCTTCTGGGAGATACAAACCTATAATACAGACTGCAATAGATACTTTTAAAAAGGCACATAGCTCTAGATGGCTTCATGGGACAAAGAGTTCGCTTTGGGCTGCAATAATTACAATGGAGCACAGAGAGGAGATGTGTGAGCTGGTGCTTGATAGTTTAAACTTTAAGTTTTGATAGCTTCAAAGTGCACTAAGATTTTGGGATGTGTGGTATGTGTGTGTGTGTGTGTGTGTGAGAGAGAGAGAGAGAGAGAGAGAGAGAGAGACAGAGAGACAGAGAGAGAGAGAGAGAGACAGAAGAGACAGAAGGAGGGAGACAGAGGAAGGGAGGGGGGAAAGAGAAAGAGGGAGGGAGAAGAAGAGGGAAGAGGAGGAGGAGTGGATTAGGGAACCAACATTAGAACCAGCAACACCTAGGTTCAAGACCCACCTCTGACATATACTGGCTATGTGACCCTGAGAAAATTATTCAACTACAAATCACAAAGCTGTACTGTAGTTTCCTCTTCTGGAGTGCCCTATACCAGTGAAATCACAGATCCATTCCCTGTCCCCTATGCTGACATAGGAATGTTTTAATTTTGTCTTTGATATTACTGGGCAGCTGTTTGAGGGCAAAACCCTCCTTTGGCACTACTTATAATATGTCAGGAGGTGTTTACAGATGTCAAACTCATCAGCAGTTTTGACAGAATGCCTAGAGGAATCCACATGGGAAATTTCATATCCTACTATCATATCAGCTATGTGTATATTGCAAAATGTATATAATATGTATGTATGCATGCACGTACATATGCATGTATGTGTATACATATAGAAAATATAATGTGTATCTATAATAAATAAACATACACATATGTACATGCATACAGGTATATATGTGTATTTATAAAGGTACACACAGATATACATGAATACATATATACATAAGTGTATATGTATATGCATTCTTTTTAATATTCCAATATGAACATATGTGTAATATACCATACAATGCATCTAATATGGGTGCTTATATATTTATATATTTCATGTATATAACTTTGATTTATATATGTGTACATGTATACACATAAATGCATATACGAATTAATGAAATATAATTTCATCTTCCCAAAAGCATGGGGAGGTATGTAGCATGCTGTTATTCCCATTTTACAAATGAGGAAACTGAGACCCAGAAAGGGCAATACCTTGCCATGGTCAGACAAACAGTAGAAGAGTCTAGAAACTTAACTCAGTCTAGGATCTTGGTCTCTTGGCTCCTAGGCCAGTGATCTGAGAAGCATGCAAGCTTCTCACCTCTGTCAAGTATCTATACCTTCATTCAAGATTTTCAAGATTTCAAGATGAAAAGTTAGATAATCATATTTTTGTTTCCCTTATTCTAAAGCCAAGCAACTAAGTTGGCTTCAGAATCAGGGTCCAGGTCAATGAAAACAGCAAAAATTTAAAGCGATATTGGGTCACAGAAACTCTGTAAGGACCAGCCCCTGGGACGGGAATGTTGTTTACTCAAGGACTGCCTGTTTCTTCTAAAACATTTTGTGCATCTCTTACTCTTTCCATCCCCTCATCCTTCCCTCTTCACCTTGGTTTCCCAGAATCCAGAGTTTCTTCTAAAGCACAGATCTGCTACCATCTCCTAACCCAGGGATGTCCTAATCTCTCATTGGTCAGTGCTTTCTCTCTTGAAATTACTTTGTATAAATATGTGTGTGTTTTTTTTATTTACTAATTTTTATACAATTTGTATCCTCTCAAAAGAATGTAAGATCCTTGAGGGGGAGGAAATGCTTCATTTTTATCCTTCTATCCCTAGCACCTGGTATCCTCCTTGACTTAATAAATGGAACTTAATATATATTTATTGTATTAAATTGAAAATCTTGCCCAATTCTCAAAATAGGATATCTCTAACTATCTCCAATAAACTTATTTGGGTTTGGCCCTTTACCTTGAATTCTACTTAATGGACTATCTCAAATTCTTATAATTAATGGTTTGTGTTTTGGTTTTTTCCATATATGAGATTAGGTTAAGTGGAGATTATCTTTTATGTTATTATTAGTTCCTCTACCTTATTGCCCACACAACCATCTTGATCTGATCTCTTCCTCAGCCTCCAGAAGTTTATAGCTAAATCTGGCTGGTCGAAATAGTGATCTTGAAAAACACCTCACAAATGACAGGGAGAGAAGGCACGGCTGTCAGTCTTCAGGAGGAGAGTAATGGAAGTTTCCTGGTTTCACAGGAGCAGACGAGATTGACAGGCTGTGTGACTTTGCCCGTCTCCAACGTCACTTGAAAAGAAAGTGACAGCAGGCAGACACATCAGGCAGAATGTGAGCTGTAGCCTTCTTGTTAGTGCTTTGGGGCGCTGCTCTCACTGGGGCTTGTTTGCACTGAAAGCCAGAGCGGCCTGAATAGGAGGGAGCTGCCCCGCAGGGAACAATCCTGTACTAGGTCAGCGAACAGATTTGCACTCTTGTTTCTCCACCTCCACAACATTCCTCACCTGAGTGGGAGGGGAAGAGAAACACCCAGGGGGTCTTGGGGGTTATACTAAGCTAGAGAGAGAGAGAGAGAGCGAGAGAGCGAGAGCGAGAGAGAGAGAGCGAGAGCGAGAGAGAGAGAGAGAGAGAGAGAGAGAGAGAGAGAGAGAGAGAGAGAGAGGGAGAGAGAGAGAGAGAGAGAGAGAGAGAGAGAGAGAGAGAGAGAGAGAGAGAGAGAGAGCGAGAGAGAGAGACAGAGAGAGACAGAGGGAGACAGAGAGAGAGAGATGGAGGAGGGAGGGAGGGAAGAAGGAAGAAAGAGACAGAAATAACAGATAAAAAGAAAGGAGAAAGGAAAGGAAAGAAAGAAAAGAAAGGGGAAAGAAAGGAGAGGATAGATAGAAATGAAAGAAGATAGCTAGAATAGATGGATAGAAATAAAAGAGACAGGACAGAAAGAACAAACAGGAATGATAGAAAAGAGAAAGAAAGGATAGAAAGAATAAAGAAAAGAGAAAAATGAAGGAAGAGACAGTATAACTAAATGGGTGGAAAGAAAAGAAGGTAGACAGACAGATGAAAGAGCATTTGTTATGTGTAGGAAATGTTCTAAGTTCTGGGGATATAATAAAAGCAGGCAATAAAGACCCTGCCCTCAAGGAGCTTGCATTCTAATGAGGGAAGATGACAGATAAAAGGAGCCTGGAAGGGTGAGAGGAGGGTAGCCATTCTGGGGCATGGCAGCAAGTGAGGAGGTGGAAAGAAGTACAGAAAGTCAAGTCAGGAATGAAGTGAGCATCGCTGGGACCTCTCATGAAATGGTGGTCTGGGATAGGGATTGACTAATTGGGGCAGAAGCACCTCAATGAGCAGAAGGAAAGGAAGTCTGGATAGGGAGTGGAGTTAGAGCACAGGGAACACAGAAGGTGACAGTGGACCACAGCAGGAGGGACTGGGGAAGCATATCAGGGGCCTAGAAGAAGATGATCGTGAAGTCATAGGATCATAGATTCAGAGCTGGAAGGGGCCTTAGAGGTCATTTAATCCAAAGAGCTCATTTGACAGTGGAAGAAGATGATGGACCAGAGTGGACCAGAGATGCTGAAGAAGATAGCTGAAGGTCTCACAGCAAAGGATCAGAGTCCGGATTTGAAATTTAGACTTCTGACTCTCCACCACAAGGCCTACCAATCCAAGATGCCTCGAACTAGACAAGCATCAATATGAGAATCACAGACACTCTACATGACAGAATGGACCTAGAAGATAACTTAGCCCAAACCACAACTGAACAACACATCTTTCCTACAACAGCCCTGATGAGCAGACATGCTGCTAAAGTACAGTGGGAAGAATGTCAATGGGGAGTTAGGAACACCTCAGCTCAAATTCTGTCTCCAGCGTTTACTAGCTGTATGACAATGGGCAAAATCATGTAACCTTGTGAGCCTCACTTTACTTATCTGTAAACGGGGCTGACAATACCTCTAATGTCTGTGTCATGTGAGTGTTGTGGGACTTAAATGTGAAGGACTTAGCAAGCCTAAAAATGTTCTGGTTGATTTTCATTACTGTTAATAATAACACATGAGGAGATTGAGATGATAAGCATTATGTTTATTGATGAAGAATGCATTGCTTCTAAAGTAGCTCATTCCTCTGTGTCTCTAATAAGGCATTTTTTTTCCCCTTATACTAGTATCTCCACATTGTTCCCAATGTTGCCCTCAGGACCAAACAGCACAATTCTCGCACCTCTTTCCAGATGAAAACACCACAAATATCTGAAGGTATAGATTGTGTTTTCCCCTCACCACAATGAAATCTTACTTCTAACTAACCCCAAATCTACCAACCCACTACCACTATTCTGTCCAACCATGAGAACAGACAGATTTCAACTCTGGTTCAAATATGAATGGCAGTGGGGAAAGAGTGGGAGAAGTTGGAGCTAAGTCTTCTTCAGTCCCCTTTAGGGCAATGGGGTGTGTGCCAGGAGAATGGAGGGCAAAACAAGTCTTGTTTGCCTTTTTCTGTGTTGGGGAAGGCAGAGTAATCACCCTTTAGCTGCTGTCTAATGGGAAAGAATTAGCTCAAGGTGATCATTCTAGGGTGTTTCAGGTAGACTGATCCTTGAGGCTATTGTCTCCATGATGTCTTTTTTTCTTTCAAGATTCTATATCCATTCTTAAGAATAAGGGCAGTGTCTCTGATAAAGGCTTCATTTACATAATACATAGAGAACTGAGTCAAATTGATAAGAATACAAGTGACTCCCTAATTAATAAATGGTCAAAGGACATGAACAGGCAGTTTTCAGAGGAAGACATTAAAGCTATTTATAGTCATATGAAAAAATACTCTAAATCAGTATTGATTAGAGAAATGCAAATCAAAACAACTCTGAAATACCATATCATACCTATCAGATTGGCTAACATGACAAACAAAAATGATAAATGTTGGAGAAGATGTAAGAAAATTGGAACACTAATGCATTGCTGGTGGAGTTGTGAACAGATCCAACCATTCTTGAGGGCAATTTGTAACTATGACCAAAGAGCTATAAAAGTATGCATATCCTTTGACCCAGTAATACCACTTCTAGGACTATATTCCAAAGAGATCATAAAAATGGGAAAAGGACTCACATGAACAAAAATATTTATAGCAAATCTTTTTTGTGGTGGCCAAGAACTGGAAATTGAGGGGATACCCACCAACTGGTGAATTGGCTGAACAGAAATGATGAACAGGCAGACTTCAGAAAAATGTGGAAAGACTTATATGAACTGATGCTGAGTGAAATGAGCAGAACCAGGAGAACATTGTACAAAATAACAGCCACAGTATGTGATTACTGACTTTGATATACTTAGCAATGCAAGGACCTAAAACAACTCCAAAAGACTCATGATGAAAAATGTCTTCCACATCCAGAGAAAGAACTATGGAGTCTGAATGCAGATTGAAGCATACTATTTGCTGTACTTTTTTGGTTTGGTTTTGTTTTTTTCTTTCTCATGGTTCCTCCCATTCATTCTAATTCTTCTATACAACATGACTAATATGAAAATATATTTAATAAGAATATATATATATATATATATATATATATATATATATATATATATGCAGAGCCTTTATTAGATTGCACCATCCTGGGAAGAGGGGAGGGAGGAGGAGAAAATTTAAAACTTATGGAAGTGAATGTTGAAAACTAAAAACAATTGATTAAAAAAAGGACAGTGAATTAGTCTGAAGTATCTTCTAATTTTTCAAGCTCCTACTGATCTGTTACTACTGGATAATCCCATCCCTACCCAGAGAAGATGGGTCTAAAGGCAGTAGTAAGAAGAATCTACTCCTCTCTTTTAAATAACGTGCTTGTGTCTGACAGGGGGAGAATGAGGAACAGTGGAAAGAGGGAAAGAAGCTAAGTTTTTTGAGGGCAGGTAATGTCTTTATTTTTGGTAGTATCTGTATTCTCAACATACCATAGTACCTGGCCCATGGTAAGTACTTAATAAAAATGTTTATTGACTTGATTTGCCTTGAAGAGGAAGAAAGGAGAGGAAGAAGAGGTGGAAATCTATAATAACTTTGCCTGGGAGATGTTTTCAGACCCTCCCTTGGTTTGGCAGTCAAAGGGATACCGCTGCTTTCCCTTTCTCTCCTCCTCTACTCTGATTCCCTGGTAACTGTATTTTTAAGTCACTGTCAGACAGACTAAGACAAGGGAACCCAATGCCCCAGCTAAATTCCACCCAAACTACTGAACTCACCTGCCCCATGCAGACAGAAATCACTCACCAGGCCCTTGAAGAATTATTTCCAATAATATTTATAACAAACGCAACAATAATCAGTTAGTTTAGAATTTCATTTTCTTGGTGGAGTAAAAGACATTTGGAAGAACCAGAGTGACATAGGACTTGAGATATTGGTCCCCAGTCTGCCCACCCACCTTTCACTCCTTCACTTCAGGAGATAACTGTACTTTGGCCTTGTGGAGGAGGGTTAAAATTAAGTACCCCCCAAATTAAATCATCTTATTATGTAATTGGAACTAGGCCTCAGGCTCCAGCAGTAAAGAAGGGATTAAGGCTTCAACCACCTGGGCAGGCATTCTCCTGGGTCCCATCACTACCCCCTTGCTCGGTTTTATAGCCAACAGATTAAAATTCGAGAGTGGCAATCTTTGATCTTTCACTTGCTGACACAAATCCTTTCAAGCCTCCAACGTTTTCTGCTGAGGTAATTAGTACTAATTAAAAGGTTTCCAACAGCCTTTCCTCCAGTTTTTTTTTTTCACCTCTCCCCACCTCCCTCCAAGAAATTGCTTGTACAAGTGCCTTCTATTACTGAAACACAGGCATCCCTCACTTTCTTTATCTGACTTGGACAGATTGAGTAGATTAGTGATTCCTTTATTCCCAACCCAAAGCCAGACAACAGGGTTTTTTGTTTTGTTTTGTTTTGTTTTGTTTTAAACTCTCTCTTCTGACCTGTTGAGGGTTCAGGGCTTATATTCAGAAACAAATGCCTCAGCTTGTATGAAAAGACTGTCCAATTATGCGCTAAGAGACAGGATGTGTCTGCTTCTTCCCCTTAAGAAAGGGGACCACTTAATGATAAAGTATTCCCCTCCAAACTGACAAGCACATCTTGTCTTGCTGAGCAGGTCCACAAGTTGCCCTTCTCTGAACAACCTGGCTTCCTTTTAGGTAGGAGGAGGGGGGGGGGATTGGGGGAAGGGAATGAAGGTTAATCCTACAAATATAATTTTAAAAATGAAAGGGGGGAAGATTTTATTTCCCTAATCATGTTGGTTTTTTTTAATATAACTTGGAAAATTAGTTTAAGAAAGAAAGAATGGAAATAAAAATAGGAACCGAAAGATAAAATTTCTCAAATCCATTAAAAATGGATTCTCCTTCAATATTTTATTTTTATTTTTCTCCATGGGTCTTTAAGGTATAGGGAAATAGAAAAGGGTTAGGGACAGCTAGGTGACACAGTAGATAGAGTGCAGGGCCTAGAGGGAGGAAAACTCATTTTCCTGGATTGAAATCTAGCCTCAGACACTTATTAGCCATATGACCATGGGAAAGCCACTTAACCCTATTGGCCTTAGTTTCTTAGTCTGTTAAATAAACTAAAGAAGGAAATGGTAAACCACTCCAGTACCTTTGCCAAGAAAACCCCAAATGGGTCATGGAGAGTCCAACATCACTAAAATGATTAACAAGAGAAAAGGGTTATATAATAGGGAACATGCAAGAATTGGTCTGTACTTGAGCAGTACCTCAAAATTCTGGGGAATACTGCTTTGACCTATCAATAATCTGTAGACCAAAGGTTCTTTTTTGTTTGTTTGTTTTTGACTTTTTTGGAGAGGGAAAGACAGGGCAATTGGGGCTAAGTGACTTGCCCAAGGTCACACGGCTAATAAGTATTAAGTGTCTAAGGTCACATTTGAACTCAGGTCCTCCTGAAAATCAGAAACAGCTGACTTCAATAACCCAGTGTTCAATAAGCTTGTGAATATAAAATTCTTGGGGGTAGAACTCCCTACTTGATTCAAAAAATTGCTGGGAAAATTGGAAAGGAATTTGGGAGAATTGAGTTTAGACTAACATCTTAAATCATATTCTAAGCAATTTACTAATAGTGTGATCTTGGCCAAGTTACTCAACTTCCTGTACCTTAGTCTCCTATCTGTAAAATTAAGGGGTTGGACTATATACTGTCTGAGTTCCCTTCCAGCTCTGAATATGATCATGATATTAAAGTTGGCTCCAAATAAAATATATGAGAATGCATCTCTCTTCCTTCTTTGTAGACATGGAGAATTATGGTTGTTGAATACTACATAAAGTGTCAGACTTGGTTGATGTGTGGATAAATTTTGTCAAAATTTTTTTTCTTTTAAAAATTTTAAAGAAAAAATGGCACTTTGGAATAGAGAAGGGGAGTGTACTGAGAAATGCAGGTGTATCAAAATAAAGATATTCACTTTTAAATGATTTTTTAAAAATAGGTATTTGTAAATATACATGGAGGCAGAGAGATGGTTCATCTGCCTACTTTCAAAGTAAAAGTCTCCTAAAAAATAAAAATCTCCTAATGTTTTGTGCAAATTGACTATCACTGGGACAGAAAAGGTCATAGACTTTGCTTCTAACCAGTTTGCAATCTTTCTGAGGTAGTGTGGAATAGTGGCTAGAGTACTGTACTTGGAATCAGAAATTCTTCATCAGCCACTTTCTGGCTGTATGATACTGGGCAAAGCACTTAGGCTCTCTGTGACTCAGTTTGCTTATCTATAAAATGAAGGGGTTAGACTCAATGGCATTTAAGGTGTATCCTAGCCCTAAATGTATGGTCCTCCATAGAAAGCTACCTTTCCCCTCCCAATACTCTACTGTTTATTTCCACCTACTGCCTTTACCTTATACCTAGTTACCCCTGCCACCCCAGAAGTACGAGAAATGGAAAAGGAAAGGACATTCTCTAGATGCTTCTCAGAGCAAAGACTTTAGCCAGATTATTAATGTGGTCTCAGACAATCCACCTTAGCAAAATCTCCACCTAATCCAAAGGAGAATCTCCTTTGGTAGAGACCTGGGACTAGCCACAAAGGCTTGATGTAGAGTAGAACAAAGTAGATTGAAACTCCAATTATTTTTGCCTTTTTTTGAAGATTTTTATTTCATTCTGTGCCTTCTGAGGGCAGCTAAGTGATACCACATTGCGTAGAGTTCCAGGCCTGAAATCAGGAAGACTCAACTTCCTGAGTTCAAATCTGGCCTTAGACACTTACTAGCTATGTGTCACTGAGAAAGTCACTTAACCCTGTTTGCCTCAGTTTCCTCATCTGTAAAATGAACTGGAGAAGGAAATAGCAAAACACTCCAGTATCTTTGCCAAGAAAACCTTAATATATATATATATATATATATATAGAGAGAGAGAGAGAGAGAGATGAGATTTTCAAATTAGAATAGCAATTGCTATTCTACTGCCATTTTCTAAGCCTTGTAAGAATATTTGTACATGTTATCTCATTTGATTGGCCTCAAAGATGTTGTTAGCCAGTTTTGACAGATAAGATACTTGAGGGTCAAATGAGATGACCTGCTCAGCTTCTCAAAGCTAGTTTCTGGTAGAGATGGGACAAGAAAATCTCCTGAGTCTTACTTTTAGTGTTTCTTTGCTCATACCCCTTGCCGACTACATATGAAGGATATGAAATGGTCATACCATTACATGTCCCTTCCATGCCCCTTAGAAGTTTCAGGGCCGGCCCCTAAAGTGGGAAGACACAGTATTCTACTTGCCCACTTTACATCCATTATGACAGTAGACAGGGTGGCCAGACCTTTTCCCTAGCTCTGTTTCTGATGCAATTTTCCCTTGTAATCCTCTGGGTTCAGAATTCCTTATAAATAGGAGAGAACTATGAAAGTTACAATTGAAACTGATTGTTGAGTTTTATAATAAACAAGCTTGGTCCTCAAGAAGAAATATGAGAAAGCATTTTCCCTTACTTTGCCATCTTTGTAGAAGTGGGGGACTATGGATGTTGAATGTTGTATATGGTGTGAGTCTTCTTTTGATACATTGCTAGATTTACTAAGCTATTTTCCAATCTTTTACAAGTTCTTAGTGGTAATGGGAGAGGGAGGAGGAGGAAGTAAGATACATTGGGAAATGTAGGTGATATGAAAACAAAAGCTATCAAAATTATTTTTTTAAAGTAAATAGGAGAGAGTTTTCATCTAGACACAGAGAGGGCTCTAATAAGGAAGGGATAATAAATTAGAGTTGACATTCTTCATCCCTTAACCACCCCCACCCCAGCTATCCTCTGGCCTTCTCACCCTGGAATATCCCTCTGCCATGTTATCCTGCTCCACCCCCTTCTCCCACTGGTGAGTTTTTACTGGAAGATTCCATTTTGGGAGGGACTCAGACTTGCCAGACTTCATTCTCCTCTTAGCTCTGTTTTTAACTTTCTGATTTTTTTCTTTCTGAAGAGAGAAAATAAAAGGGAGGGAAGGAAGGGAGGGAGGGAAGGAGGGGGAGAGAGAAGAAGGAAGAAAAAGGGGGAAGAGATACAGAAAAAGAGGGAGAGAGGGAGAAATGAGAGAGATAGAGAGAGACACGCAAGGTAGAAGTGGATATATAGAGCCATTTTCACTTTCACGGAGAAATAGAAGGAAATAAATGCCTGCTCCTTAAAAACAACAACAAAGCAAAACTGGACATCCTTCAGCTTAGCTCTATCTCATCTCAAGCCCCAAAGGGGGAACGGAGCCTCTTGGGAACAGCATGGTATGGCGAAAAGAGGCTTCGATTTAAGAGCCAGGAGATCTGAATTCAAATGCTAGTTCTGCTAAGTAACTGCTGTGTAATTTTTGGAAAGTCACATCCTCTCTTCATGACTTAATTTCTCATCTGTAAAATGATGGGGTTGGAATAGACAGATTCTAAGTCTCTAAATTCTAATATTCACTGACAGAAAAAAAAGATGTAGAACCTAAGATCTATTTCATTTTCCTTACTAAGGGAATAATATATTTTTACCTATGGGATTCCTACAAAAGCAAAGTAATGAGGGCCTCCCCCTTGGCCACCTCTCTCGAGTGGACCCAACTCATTCAGGCTAGCCCTACAATAAAAGTCACAAACAGGCAGAGGTCTTGGAGGAGGGGAATCGGCTGAGTAGTTGATTTTGGTCGTCTGCTGCTAAGACATAATTATAACCAAGAGTGGAGGGTAGAGCAAGGGGGGGTGGGGGTGGTTTGAGGAAATTACTTTTGAAAATTATGAAAAATACCTTGACGGCATCTCTTTGAGACTCACATTTAGCTCTTGGAAAAATTCTGCCAAAGGGTGCATTATGACAGGGAAAAGATGAAGTGAGGAAGGGGGGTTGAAGGTGGGGGGGGGGAGGCTAAGAGGCAGCCGTCTGTCAGAACTGATGACTCCGCAGCTGAATATTCAGACTGGAATATTTACTGAGCCTGTTGAGGGAGAAGCTCGAAAGGAAGAGTATCCAAAGGCAGGCAGTCTGGCCAGAACGACCACAGAGAGACAAATGGAAAAGCTGACCGGGGCCTCAGACCACCAAGAAGTTAACACTAAGCTGCTCTCAGGCTTGGGATGGCATTAGTTTTGCCAGTCACTTGGTGAGGCCTGATTGCCAGTGAATCCAGCGCAGACAGGCTGCTCAAGGTCCCAGACTCAGATTGGGTGTTAATGGTCACTGACCCAAATCAAGCACTAACAGTCCCTAACCCAGGCTGGGTATAGGGGCATTCCAATCACACCAAATCAACCAAACTCTGGCCAACCCATGAAAAGTAGCCAGCATTTAGAAATGTCATAAAATCCAGGTTAACTAATCTTTACTTTACTTGAAAATAAAGTGTCCAGACCATTTGACCAAAGGAAGCTGAGGGATAGTCACACACACGCGCACACACACACACACACACACACACACACACACAGAGTTGTGGAGAATACTCAGAATTTAGATTTTTTTTTTTAAGAAGAGGAATCCTTTTTTAGTAAGAGAAAGCATTTCCCCTTTTGTTTTGTGTGTGTGTGTGTGTGTGTGTGTGTGTGTGTGTGTGTGTGTGTTTGGTGGAGGGTAGGAATCCACTTTAATGTAATTAAAACCAACGACAGGTATTCAGGGGTTGGATGGGAAGGACAATGAGGTCTATGGAGTCAATTGCACCACTCTCTCATCAATAGAGTATCAGGTGTTTTTTGCACACAGTAAGTGTTGACAGCCGGTTCTCACAGAGGCCTGTTAATTCAGTTGTTTCTGAAGAGTAAGGGACCAGAGAAAGCTGGTCCCCCACATGCTGATACCACGAGAAAGCTGGGGAGCAATAATAGAGAGGGTGTAGCAGGCACAACTTTGTAAAATGATAGGAGATCTCCAAGATTCCCCCATATTGCCCACACCAGGTGCCACCCTCAAGCAAGGCCAACTCAAGCCTCTTCAGATGAGGCCAGCTAGAGCTGACAGCCACATTCTCCACTTACCATGAGTCTACACACTCGTTCTTTTAGGTTGGAGGTGCCTGGCAACGACCTTTATTTATCTAACACCCTAAGATAGAAGGCAGCCTCAGTCTTGGAATCTGATGCAATTGGAATTTTCTTCCAAAAGATGAGATAAAGCAGCTTCAAGGTCATCTAGAGAAAGGGTTTACTAGGCCAAAAAAAAAAAAAGTGCTTCAATTGCCACAGATTGAACAGCTTTAGTCAAGAAAGCCCCTCCAGCCTTCAGTCAATGGAAATCAAAACAATGGTTTCAAACTATTTTATTCTGTCTGTGGGCAGGATTAGTAGATTGAGGCTCTCTCTTTTCTTTTCTTTTTCTTCCTCAAACTACAATCCTTATCCCCATTTTAAAAGAATCCTTTTAATAAAGTCCATGGTGGGCTCTTTCTGAACAACAAGCTCCCAAACACAAGTTTCTTTTGCTTTGGCAAAAGGAGCTTCCTTGGTCTGGCTAGGCCCACCCTCCCCCTCACTATTCCATACCAATTTGAAGAAAGTGGAAGGGATGAAACGCTCTCTATTTTTAGGATTGTATGGAGATACATCTATTGAAAACTTACATATTACCAAAGGGGGATAGGGGGAGAGGGCTGTCCTAGGCACATCTCTGTAAAACTCCCAAACCAAAGGGAACTCCTCATCCTTGCCACTTACTAAAAATTGATTTTCAGATGAGAGCTTGAGAAACCCCTAAGTACCCAAACCATCCAGAACACTAATTATTTAAGATGAAGTCATTTGCTGCCGTAAGCAGCACAAGGGTTAATGACCCAAAATAGAATAAATTACTACATTCGGATTCATCATTATCATGGGTTTTTAAAATAATCTGAAAAGTGTCAATGAACACTCCAACCCATCACCCAGATGAATGGGATTCCTGGTACTCCCTTTTGCTTACGTCTATAAATTCTTTCAGATTTCAGACTTTTAATACCAATTAACATTTTTCATACTCATGTACAAGGGGCTGTACTGAGTGATTCTGTAGTAAATTAGTCTGAAAATGGTCTTAATTGTTATACAAGGAGATGTCCTCTTCATTTCCATTTGGGAGAAAAAGACCTTTCTGTCCGGAATGCCAGCATGTGTTGCCCTAGCAAAGTTGAAGACAAGAGACCTGGGCAGCAGGGTGAGCTTCTCCAGGATGAAGAACCAGAGTAAATCTTCAAACCATTTACCCAAACAAAGGCCAGTGTGGGGAGAGGAACCCACCGGGGAAGCAGATGAATAAGCAAGATCAATTATGGGGGATGGGTGCTGACCTTGCCACCCTACACCATCCCACAGATTTCACACCAAATTGCCACAGATTGAAGTTGACATGTCTGGACTGAAAACACGGCTCTCCTCTAGAATGCTGCTCTCCCTATGCAGCTATACTGGAATAAGGAGGGAGAAGGAAAAGGGAGACAGAGAGCAGAGGGAGGAGGCAAAGGAGAGGAGAGGGGAGGGGGGAGATTGGAGAGAGAGGTTGGTGAATGAAAAATCATGCATAATGGCCTTGGGTTTATTTTACAGAGAACAAAATGGTTCAATTTGAGCACTTCAACTGTCGAAATCTGGGAGCATGAGATACAAGCTGCACATCCAACAAGATGTTTAACTCAGCTGTTAGAAACAATGCATAAAAGTGGGATAAAAATTATATATGAAAAAGATGTGTGTGATATATACACATGTGTATATTACATACACACGCATAGAATGTAATATATGTATACATAAAATATATCATTATACATGATACACAATTTATCTATAGTATACTAAGACACCTAGGACATGTGCATGAATGAATACATGTATGTCTAAATGTATATTATGTGTGTTACATGCACGTTCATGTACATGGATTATATTTATGTATATATAGCTGTTTGCTTATACTTATATTAAGGCAAATATATATTATATAAATACCAATACATCGATGTGTGCTTTGTATGTACATATATGTATGTGCATATACATGTATATATTTAATAGCTTAAAACCGAAGTAAGACTTTTGGGATACCACAGAGAATGAGCCTACCCAACATAGTACACAGCCATCAGCAGAACTAGGGAAGACAACACACCAAGGGTACAAAGAATGTCTTTTAAGATGAAATCTCTTCTTTGCACTGTCTTTGCCATCCTAGTTCATGTTCTCAAAATGCCACATCTTTTCATTTAGGTTTTTTTAAAAAGAAATCTTAGTTTATTTTTTTAAGGACTGCTAATAATTCATATACTACTCTTAAAAAATAAGATTTACCCCACCTTAAGAAAAAATCATAGCCACTGACTAATGGGAATAATTCAGAATACAATTAAAATTCAGGTTTTGGCCTTTCTAGCAGTCTATTTAAAGATTTTTTTTCTCCTAGATTGGTTGTAGACAGATGTTATTAAATATTTATGTGTCTGTGAAAGGGCCCCCCTCCCCCCCCAGCTCAGCTTTGTTGTGGTCTGGCCTTTTTTGTTGTTCTTGCTGAAGTTCCCTTTTTGTGGTCCCAAGAAATGCCCAGGGTTTATTTGGGCTCCTTTACCACCTGGATAGGCCCGAGGAAGACCCCTCACCCTCTAGGTCCTGAAGTAGCCTCAGACATCTATAATGTGTTAGCAAGGCTACAGTCTAATCACTCACTTATAAGGGATATTTTTAGAGGTTCTACAGTAAGAGTTCCCCCTGACTAGAATAACAACTTCTATTTGGATAACTTTATTGCTTAATCAGCTCTTTTAAGTGCATTATTTCCTTTGATCTTCAAAACCACCTTATGATCCAGGAAGGCCAAGTCTTACTCTCCTGATTGTATAGGTGAGGACCCAAAGTCTCAGAAAGGTTAAGTCATCTGTCCAAGGTCACATGAAACTCTAAGCCAGGCCCCTGGTCCCAACAGGTTCTCCAATACACTATTACTTCAAGGAATAAAGGTTGTCCCTGGCTCCATTCTACCCAGTCTATTCAAAATCCAACCTATCCTTCAAGGCCCATCCCAAGTCCCACCTCCCTCCATGAAGTTCTACCCAAAAATAATGAGCAGCCTTCTGAGGCAGAGAGTTCCACAGCTATCTATGGGTTTGTTAGGGTAGTGTCAAAATGATTCCTTGACCAGAAAGTTGTAGTAGGGATTTACGGTTCAAGTGGGTTAATTCATTGACTACTAGGGACCCTTCCAGGTATGGAGTTCTATGGCCCTAGGCTTTTACTGACCATACCAACCTGACTTTTCTGGACCAAGAACCTGACATAAGTTTCTTCCATGCATTGATAATTGTTGTTTAGTCAAGTGAGATAAATCTGACTCTTTGTGACCCCATTTTGACCTTTCTTGGCAAAGACACTGGAGTGGTTTGCTATTTCCTCCTCCTGCTCATTTTACAGATGAGGAAATTGAGGAAAACAGGGTTAAGTGACTTGCCCAGGGTCACACAGCTAGTAAGTGTCTAGGGTCTTCCTGATTCCAAGTCTAGGGCTCTATCGACTGAGCTACCCCACCTAGCAGCCTCTCTTTATGTCGAGCATATAAATATTATATTGATACAGTCTTGGTTTATTCTCTTTTACCTTCTGCAATTGCAATTCAACCTACACTGTATTTGTGGAACTCTTCATATCTCAGATGCTTGCAGGGCTATACCCAAACTCAACCCATAAGCCTCAACATATGACTTTTAGTACAATAACCTCTCCCCTCTGGCTTAGGGCAGTCCTTTCTTGGATTGCAAAGACTGTTTTCCTGTCTTACTCTCATGGCATGGTCCCAGATGATAACTGATGATGATTATGATGGATAACAGCTATTATTTGTATAGGGGCTTAACCTTTATAAAGCATTTTATATGCATTATCCCAGTTAATTCCCCAAACTGTCCTCTCTTATAGGTATGAGTATTACCATCCCTATTTTATAGATAAAGAAACTGAAGGTCAGAGAGGTCACATGATCCTCCAATGGTCAAACAGCTAATACAGGGGGGTATTTGGACCTCGATCTCTCCAGACTCCAAGGCCAGTGCTTTTCCATCACTGCCTCAAAGGAGAAGAATAGAGAGGGGAGTGACCAGGGGCAAGAATAGAGAAAAATTCCACCCTCTCCCAGGAGCACATCCAGCATATTATCCAGTGATCCACCTAGATAGTGGTCTATCAAAATCTTAGATATTATCTGTCACATCTATTCCCTAATTTGAAAGATGAAAGAGGAGGGTCACCCCCTCCACAACTCTCAGACCAACCATAACAGGAAACTTGATGCTTTTTAGAGCAGTCTTACAAACAGATAGCCTTCTCCAGGGGGAGTCCAGGCCATTTGTTAAGAATAAAGATCACTGCGACTGATCTTATATCTTTGGTGATCTCCTGAAGGCAGGTTAGTAAAATATATTTGGGTCACATTTGATAGATTTAGTAAGAAACTAAAGGGTCAGAACAAATAGTTGAATTATTCCTGCATGATAGCTAAGCCCCATAAAGTGGACAAATAACCAGAGGTCCATAGGACCTCCAACCTCCAAAACCGACTTCAGAGCTCTTCACTACAGAGTTCTGCCATATGATGGGTGGTAAAAACAGAAAGTCCCCCGTGTCCACTGTTACTGTTTGCTTATGTTCACAGGAGATAATCAGCCTGACTCAGATCCTTCCCGTTCCCTTCCTCATTTCTTCTTCAACTCCAATCTATAGCCCCTCCCCTCAGACCAAGAATTGACTGCTTTGCAGAAACCACCACTCCCCTTTTCATTCAGCTGAAAATGTCCCTCTGGAAGAGATGATTGGCAAGCAGTCCTTGAGTACAGATTAAAAAAAAAAAAAGAACATGTCTCCTGAGAAGCCTCAGGGAAGTTAAGAGGAGGGTCACCCCCACAATTCCCAATCCAACCATAATAGGGAACTTGGCGCTTTTTAGAGCAGTCTTACAGATAGCCTTTTCCAGGGGGAGTCCAGGCCATTTGTGAAGAACAAAGATAACTACCACTGATATTATATCTTTGGTGATCTCCTGAAGGCAGGCTAGTAAAACATATTTGGGTCACTAAGTGGATTGTACTCTTTTTATATGAAAGGTACTGAATCTTGGACCCTCCCCCATTCCAAACAGAAATGGACCTCAAGGATCAACAGTCAGAACTAGTAACCCTCTCATCTTCCTGCAAGTAGCATAGGTATAAGTGAGAGAGAGAGAGAGAGAGAGAGAGAGAGAGAGAGAGAGAGAGAGAGACAGAGACAGAGACAGAGAGACAGAGAGA
>NW_027187339.1:3152558-3183962 GCF_028583685.1 Petaurus breviceps papuanus | reverse complement strand
ATAGGAAGGAAGGAAGGAAGGAAGGAAGGAAGGAAGGAAGGAAGGAAGGAAGGAAGGAAGGAAGGAAGGAAGGAAGGAAGGAAGGAAGGAAGGAAGGAAGGAAGGAAGGAAGGAAGAAAGAATATATGAATCATGGACCCTACCAGCAGCACCCAAATTGCATAAGGGAGGGGGAGCAGGCAGCGTATCATATTGGAAATAACACCAGAACTCTGGGAAACAAATCTTGGCTCACATTCTCAATCAATCAACAAGCATTTATGTGTCCACCATGTGCCAACCACTGTGCTAGCCTGGGCTGGGGAGTAGTAATCACAGTATAGAGATATACTTCCTTTAGTGATAAAGTATTACCACGTGGCAGAGAATCATAAGCCAGATGAAGTGTCATCAATGTCAGATGAGCTTGTGAGAAGGATTCTGTTTTATTGCAACGTCATTTACTTCTCCAGGCCTCAGTTTCTTCCCTTGTAAAAGGGAAGGTTTGGACGAGGTGACCTGTAAAGTCTCTTCCAGTTCACAGTGGCTGGTCTCGATGGAAAGCTTCTCATCTAACGAAAACATCACAGCATCTCTGAAGAAGAAGCCTGTTCCAAGGCAGCACTAGAATTGGAATATAGGAGGCAGGAGGCATGGGATCACACAATATTTCCTCTGAAGGTCAGGTGAGACACCAACATTCAGACATTCTATAGGAACACCTTCAATAGAAAACTGATGAACAGAGTCAGAACTAGGAAGGGGAAATAAGGCTTTGACCCAAAGCACTGAATTCAAAGGACACCAGAAAGACTTGCAATGCATCAGTGGCACAGAAACAACATTTAGCACCTAGTAAGTACAAAGAATTACCCGAAATAAGATGCTCTCAGAGGGAGGACAGCCTGAGGTGTGCTCCTCCCCTACATTGCCCAAGTGGTATCTCCCTTGGGAGAGTCACGGCTTTCCTGGAAGTGACCTTACATCAATGTCCTAGGTTTCTACTTTCCTCTGTTAGTTTGATGCGCTATATAGGTCCTTGATGGTGTTTTTCATTCTGACTTTTGTCCAGGTGAGATTTGTAGTCCTTACCATGAGCAAAAAACTTCCTAGCAGCTCTGCCTGTGGAGTACATCACTGATGTACTAGGTGGCTGCCTTCAGAGAGCCATTCAGATCAAATCTTTCTTCTTTCCAACCTTAGCCATCCTTCCAGCAAGCTCTGTGGTTTCTTTATTTTCCTCCATTCCAAAATCATGGAATGAAGAGTCCATGGGCTGAATTGTAGATGGTTTTTGTATCTCTTCTTCCTTCACCTCAACCCAGAATGAGCAGGCTGGTGGTGAGACAAGAGAGACACACTGAGGCAGAGGCAGACAGGTGAGGAATGCACACAGACCCACGGAGGCACAAAGGTCAAGACAAACCAACTCCACAACAGCCTGGCTAAGGCTGACAAGCTTTCTCTAGCAGAAGTGATCTTCTTTTGTAAGATTTCACACATTCCCTGATTATTTCAAGAGGACTTTCAGTCTCAGCTAATAGTCTCTCTTTTATCATTTGCCACATGTAAGGGCTCCTTGTAATGTTGGAGCTCCAGATTCTTCCATCCCTACTGTCTCCCCTAGCACACACATGCACACACACATACACACACATACATACACACAACCAAAATAATTTTCTAAAACATTTTTAGCCTAAAATGTTCCCCTCGATTTTCAAAAATTATCTTCAAGAAAAGAGATTTCTTCCCATTTCAGTCCCACAACAAGGAGAATGTCAGCCAAGCTTTTTTTTTGACAGACAAATTATTGAATCAAAGAGAGAATGCCATTAAGCTCACAGGTTAGCAAGTGTCAGGAATGGTTTAAAGAGATATCCCATTTATCTTCCAAACATGCACGAAATGTCACTAATGTGTGTTTATCATGTATAATCAGACAAAGAAAATATCGAAATAAAGTACTCTAGCGTACAATAGAAATCTCCTTCCATCTCTCAAGATATCAGTGCTATTCAAATAGAATAATAATGATGAAGCCTCTCTCTTGAAAATGGAAATCAAGTGAAATGTAGATAGAAATGATTTTTTTTGTAGTTGATGTACATTTCTAAAGTGCATTAACAGGAAATCCAGAACTTTTTAGGTCAATTATATTGTCAGTATTGTCAATGCCACTGAAATGAATACCTAAGCAAAGCCTATTCCTGCTGGAACCCAGCTCAAGAAGAAATCCCTGGATTGGGTGACTTGGCATCTCACCACAGAGATGCATTTGAAGCCTCATTTTTTCATAAGCTGTTCTTTCTTCTTAAAAAAAAGTCAAAATGATTCCACGCACCACATATTTCAACTTCTTGCAGAAAGCAAGAAAAAAGGGGGAAAAACTGGAGAAGCACCTGATCTGAAATCCTACCCCCTTTTCTCAGCCACCCCTCAAGCTCCATCTTCAAAAAGCTTATTTCTTTAATCCAGATATAACAGAAAAAAAACACAAACCCAGAAGTAAACATTTGTGATATAAATTTCCAACATTTAGATGAGGGATTGGCAAAACAAAGAATCTTTGTATGCCTTTGGAGCCACAGTGGCTGTTCAGAAGACTGGCAGAGATAAAGCAGGGGAACAAAGTCACACTTGCTCCCTCAAACTACAGACTTTCAGAGGTCGGAAGAGGGCTTGGGTTTGGGGACCTGGTATCATGAGCTTAGTCCCACTATCTCCCATCCCTCACCCCAAACAGTTCCTGATGCCCTTCAGCATGGCTAAGTCATTGAGTCCTCAGGCTTCCATTTTCTCATCTGCCAAGATGGTCTTGTAGGTTCCTCGAACATTCTGTGTTTGTTGTAGTTCTGGGGACACGTTATATGCATTTTAACTTATCAACATCATAGCTCTTCACATTTCTACAGAAAGAAGACCTGCTATTTTTTCATTCTTTGTCTCTTTCAATATTTCTTAATAGAGTGTAACCTCTTTGACAGTAAAGACAGCACGTTCCTTTGTCTTTGTAACTAGTACAGAGCCTAGTTGGAAGCAAGCACAAATAAATGTTTGTTGATTGAATACCTACTATCTAAAAAGCACTATAATACCAAGGACCCATTCTCTGCCTTCAAGGATCTTACAGTCTCACAGGGAAGACAATAAACAATCAATCAGTCAAGTCAATAAGCATTAAACCCCTACTATGTGCTGAGCACTGTGCTAAATGCTCAGATACAAAGACCAAAAAACAGTTCCTGCCCTCAAGGAGCTCAGTCTAGCAAATTACAAAGTCTAGGTATAGCCTACATAATGGTACTTTGAGCAGGACTGTCAGACAGCACAGCTCCTGAAACATAATAAGTTCTTAATGGATGACCCCGACTGACTACCTAACAGTACTGCCATTAATACAACCTACCAAATTCTGCTATAATAATAGGGAACTCCTCAAAAGGATCAATCTCACAGGTCACCAGAGCTATAAAATGGGATGATCGGGGAAAGAGGGACTGTTTAATTCAAGAAAGTTTTGAACATGGACTCTTCAAGGAGCCAGTCAGCATCATAACTCACAAATGTTACAATTCAATCCTTTCATTTAACAGATGAAGAACCAAGGCCCATAGAGATAAAGTGACTTGCCCAAGGTCACACAGCCCCAGAACTAGGACTGGGGTTAGAGCTGGAGCCCAGGACTCATGACTTCTTATCTTATACTCTTTATACTAGACCAGACTGTGTCTCAATAGTCAAGCCTCCAAGGGCTTACCGGGTTCCTACTAAGTCAAAGCAACTACAGATGGAAAGGATGAAGCTTGAGAAGGTTCATGGGAAAGGAGTGCCCATAGAAGTGGCCACCCTCAGAGGAAGGAGCAAAGCTATTGCACAGGAGATGGTCACACTTACTAACTTTGTGACCGTGAATGAGTCATTCAGTCTCTATGGGACTGAGCTAACACTTTAAGGATTAATTACTAAGTCATAGAGGAATTGCAATATGTATTGCTAGAGAGAGTATCCTCACAGGGAATTCTGCAGGTTCATGTCATCACAGTTCTTTCCTTTAGTTGAGTATTTGCTTTCATTATAAATATAGTATAGCTCCTATTCTTATAATGTGGAATGAATTCCTTATTTATTGTAGTGAACTATGCTACCAATTTCCTGAAGGGGGCAGGAAGTGGATTGAAGAGGTAAGGGGCATACATGTTCAGACCTGGACAGCGTGGGGACCTGTTTTTGCTTGATTATGCATACTTGTGGCAAGGGTTTTCATTTTATTTTAAACTGGGGAGGGGTAGGTGGGAGGTAGAAAAAAATAAATGTTTGTTTATTGGAAAATAAAATAAAGAAAGCCATATAGCACGGGAAAGGTTTTGGAGCTTAGAAGGAGTATTGCTATACCAAGAGAAAAGGGGGGTGCTCCCAATATCTCTAGAGTAGAGAAGGGGACAAGGTTTGATTTCCTAAATAATTATTCGCTGAGAGAGAGACCCTCAAATTAAAGGGGAAAACCCATCTTGGGGAACCAGAAATGGGTGAAGGTCATGAACCTGCTGTCCCTACTCTGGTTTCCTTCTTTAATTTTCCTCAACCTCCATTGAGGGAGAGTATAGGTGGGTAGGGAGAAAACATGTGATTCTTTTCTCATGTAGAGATTATGGAGGTGAGGGGAGACAGGAGTGTCAGAGATCTATTCAGGAACATTAGCAGTAGGGGTTCATCACCCCGGCCAGCTACTCCACCCTGGGATGCTAGAATCACTCCCTAACTGGGCACAAAGATGAAAGAGCATTAAATGTTACCAGTTATGGATACAGACTGGGAATACCTAACTTCATATATCACTTAAATTCTCATGCTCCCTAAATAGTTTCAGTCTAGAGGTTCAGTCTAGAGGGTAACCCCAAAGTCTCTGGGGAATCTATACATGGAAACTGCCAACTACTGGGTATCTTTCGCATACAGCAAATGATGTTTGCTTACAGCAATATCTGGGAAGACAATAATGAGAATCTATACACACAGACACACAGATACATCATGTGTCCCAAAAGTTTTAGTGCAGTTTTTAAGCTTGCAGTCACTTTGAAACACCATAGATAATAGATAAATAGATCTATAGTTTATAGAGGAGAAAAATATATTGATATTGATTTTATCTTGACATTTATATCTCAAAATCTATATCCAGGTGAATATGTATTAATATATAAACACACATATGTAGACACACATGTATGTGCACAGGCAAGTACTCACACATGTCAACACATAAAGCTGCATGGTATGGAACATAGAAAACTGGACTCAAGTCAGGAAGATCAGGATTCAAAGTCTCATTTCTGATTCATGTTTATTAAGTAACCCTTAGCCTATACCTGAATATCTCAGTGACCCAGACAACTCCCTAATCCTGTATTTACAAAGAAGGGTTTGGCCTACATTGGTGAAGAGTGTTCTTCACCAAGAGTTCCTTACAGGGGTGAATCATAGGTCTAGTTTAAGAAAAAACACACATGTCTGTGCGCACACACAACACATATAATAGAATCCCTACCCACTGCCTAGACAGAGAACTTGCTCATAAGCTTTCAGATGCTAAGCACGAAGCCGATATCCCTTTCCTAAGGATGCTGACATGACTCAGAAGAAGTACCAACACAATAAAGTGGAGAGTGTACCGGCTCAGAATCTCCGTTCATTCTTGCCCCAGTTCTATCCCTTACTTTCTGGGTAACCTTGGCCAAATCACTTTCCCACCAGTAAAAGGAGAGTGGGGGTCCTTGTTGTAATTCCCAGCACAGGGCTATTCCAAAGATCAAAAGAATGAACAGAAGTGAGAACACTATCAATAACAGAAATCACATTTGAGGTGGTAAGGCATGAATATCATCGCCATCATCCCTCTGGCCATCTTGAAATTAGAGGAAGCCATGCCCAGGCTGGGCTGCTCAAAGTAAAAAGTCCTTTGAAAGAAGAGCTATGAGACTCACTTGTATGCATCTCAATCTCTCTACTTTAGTGTGACAGTCATTTGCCTGGCAAAAATAACAGAAAGAACTGGTGACACACAGGCCTCCCACCTGGGAGGGACTTCATCCTCATTTTTCCAACACAAGGAAATTTAATGATTTAAATAACCTAGATGTGGCATTCAAACCATTTTCAGATTCCCAAAGTCAGTGGCCACAACCAGGTCGTGCCAATTCTCCCTCAGACTGAATAAAAGTGCAGCACTTAAATGCACCTTTAAAGTGATAGGGTTGAATTTTTCTGGAAAAAAGAAAAAAAAGTTTATTGAATCTTAGAGCTCAGTACTGATAGAACGATTTTGCTCATGCCCTCAGTGCTTAAAAACAAAACAAAAGCTTTCTGCCTCTTTGAATATCAGGTAGGTTAGAAAACTACACTGGACTTTCCAAACTTTTTTTTTTAAGTAAAAGCATCTGTTTTATGAAGGTATAATGGCATAGTAGATAGAGAGCTATCCTCAGGAGTTAGAAAGACCTGAGGTCAAGTGCTATCTCTGATACTCCCTAGCTGTGTGACTCTGGGAAAGTCACTCAATGTCTCAATGATCCAGATAACTTTTTTTTTTTTTTTTTGCTTTTTGGAAGGTAATTGGGGTTAAGTGACTTGCCGAAGGTTACACGGCTAATATTTGTGTTAAGTGTCTGAGGTCACATTTGAACTCAGGACCTCCTGACTCCAGGGCTGGTGCTCTATTCACTGTGCCATCTAGCCACCCCAATATAGAAATGTGGGTTTTTTTTAAAACAATTGGGGTTAAGTAACTTGCTCAAGGTTACACAGACAGTTATTTTGTGTGGGTGCCAAGTATCTGAGGCCAGGGCTGGAGCTCTTACTCACTGCGCCACTTGGCCGCCTGATCCATATAACTCTTGAAGACTATCAATTGCAGAGAAGGTTCAATGTGTACTGGCAGAGAGCACCTTCACTGAATGTTCACTATAACAAAAAAAAACCCAAACCACAGGTCTGGTCTAGTCACTTTTATTTGAGTGGTGACACAGTGCGATGCATATAGTGCAGGATTTGGAATCAGGAACACCTGGGCTCCAATCCCACCTCTGAAATTCATTAGATGTGTGACTATGGGCAAGACATTTAATGTCTATATGATTTGGACAACGACTTATTTACTTATTAAGTCATAGATAAGTTGTGGTCAGCACTGATGGAGGGAGTTTACACACTGGGTATTCCCATGCTTACAAATCACAGATCTGTCACATATTTGTGTATCTGCTTTTATTGTAAACACACTTCATCCTAAACTCCCCCCTCTATACTTCATACAATGGAGTGGTATACATCTCCTCCCTCCAGAAATCCGAGATGGTTTGTAATATGATGGGGTAGCCTAACCTAGGTAGTAACACAAAACCCGGAGATATTGAGGGTGATTTGACTTATGGCTAAAATGATGTTCTCCAACTCTGAAATTTTCTGGAGGCCTCCCCAAACAAAGACAAGTCTAATTGAACTACAATTCACTAAATGCATTCTCCCCATGGCAAATGGAACCAAAGTGAAACTCAATGAAATAAGTCAAAGCTTCAGTGGAAAAAAGAATAAAACATGTGTCAGATGTTTAAAAAGTAAGTTAGTAAGGTGAGTATACATAGAATGTCAAATCATCATAGTAATAATGTCTCAATTCAGGCATACTTCACTTAGTGTTATTAATGGAGTCTGCAAAAAATAAAGTTAGGTGAAACAATGTGATGGAGGAATGATCATTTTAACACTAGAATTCTGTGGCATTATTGCAAAATTAGGTTATTAGTTGGGATTTGGTATTAATGAATCTGTTTGGGGCAACACAATGGGCTATATTTATGTGGATCCTTCTAAACTTTTCAAGATACTTGTGTGAAGGCAAGTGAGAGGATGCTATAGAGAAGTGAATTGAGAGGTGGCCTTGAAGTACTTCTAAGATTCAAGTTCCAACATATACTATGGGACAAGTCATTTACTTTCTCAGAGACCCTAGGACTCAAGTTCCCCATGTTTCCAGAATATACTGACCTGTATTGATAGAGGGAGTTTCTTCACTCTGGAGTTTCCTATGTCAATGGAACCACAGGTCCATTCCTTATTCTATCCTTATCTAATGGGTTTATTAATCTATTGTTTCTTTTTAACCCCATTACAATACCAAGAAGTGGGTTAAGCTTCTGCTCCCAATGCCTCCTTCCAACTATAGCTTTGATAATAATCCACTGCTAGAAAGGCCATGTCAGTCACTTGCCCTATGATTTCTCCATCCAAAATACTCTTCCCTAGTCCCATTACCCTCCAGGTGTTATCTTCCCTTATTAGAATGCAAACTCCTTGGGGAGGCTAGGTGGCGCAGTGAGTAGAGTGCTAGCCCCAGAGTCAGGAGGACCCGAGTTCAGTTCTAGCCTCAGACACTTAACACGCACACACACACACACACACACACACACACACACACACACACAAACTAGCCGTGTAAACTTGGGCAAGTTACTTAACTCCAATTGCCTTCCAAAAGGCAAAAAAAAAAAAAGGAATGCAAACTCCTCAAAGACAAGGACCCTCACAATTATATTTGTAGTTTCAGCACTTGATGCAGTGCCTGACATATGGTGAGTGACTAATAACTGCTTTTTCATGCATTCATTCATCCCAAATTTAGGGATAGGTAAATTGAGAAGTTTACCCCACCTCTGAAAAAAAATTGGCTAGTCAGCAATTAAGCCAAAACCAAAATTTTCTAACTCATATTCCATTGTTCTTGATTCCAATTTGAGAATCATCCATTTCAGTTAGACCAGCACAGAAAGTGTCTACTCCATTCTGCACAGAAGCACAGAACCCTGACTAACCCAGCAGCACTAAACTACCAAGAGTGGAGTCTGAGAGGCAATACTGAGAGCAGGTGGTTCTCTCCCATGAGACAAATAAACCTTTTGTAAAGGCAGCTATGGGACAGCATGATTGCTCTGGAAGAAGTTGTGTATTACTTTGTAATGTGAACACTTCTCATTTCATTATGCTGCAAATAGGAATCACAGACAGGTTTCAACCTGCCCATGGTGGAAGGTCTCTCTGGAACTTCAGGGAGATTTCATACCCTCCTCTCAAACTCCATGAGGAAGGGAACATGGTAAGAGGCATAACACTCCCATTTCCCAAAGTTTCAGGAATGTAATACATATACATATATACACTCATATATGGAGAAATGTTATAGAAAGTAAAATAGATCATACAAATAAAGAATAAATCAAAGAATAGGTATGAGGCAGCACTCAACTCTTTGCCTCTTGCAAATTTAAATGAATACTCCTTGAGAGCAAACTACAAAATGCTAACCTTGAAGTGTTGAGTGGCAGAAAGAATTATGGGTTATTGTACTGTCAAAATGCCAGACAGCTGTATGTTGAGTTACTGCGTTATTTAGACAATCAGAAACTTGGAAGCTAATGTGACATATTTTTTTTTTCAATGTGAAAGCTCCTGACATGCGTCACGATAATTTCTAAAGGGACAAAATGTTATATAAAAAACAGTGCCTTTAGGAGATTGCCTCATAGGTAGAACGACACTGAATGGAGTTCTTGGTCTAAGTACAGATGATGATGGCAGGACATAGCTAGTTCGAGCTACCATGGTAAGCTGGTGTCATTTTTCTCCCTGCCTCAGTAAAAACTTTCTGAGAAGTGGTCAGCACCATGGCCAGTGACTACAGTGAAACTGAGTAGTAGGTTGGTTCAGTAAGGTGATATATTTGGAACAACTGTTGGATCTAGCCTACATGCAGGTGAACTCTATGTATGTCTTTACCAGGAATATTTAAGAAGGAGGAAGGATAATTACCAGGCTGGTAGATACAATTGAGTTTCTTGACTTTTGTACCTTTAGGGAATTTAGATTGTTTGCAGACGCAGAATAAGACCCACATGAATGTCTAAGCAGAAGAGAAGATGCAAAGTATTGTCTAGATTTTCCAAGGGAAAACTTCCCTGATGTTTGCATATCTTTGTGTCCCTTCCTCACTGAAAGGAAAATAGTTGGGAAAGAGCATGTATGTCTTTGTTTCCCTGTCCCAGGTGTCTGATATCTTTATGGCCAGACTTGGTATGATCCCCACCTCTCAAGAGGTTCAAATAAAGATAGAGTCTGTGATGAGAAAAGCTTTTAGGAGAAGCTTAATTTATATTTCTACTATGGTGCTTGGCCTGAGGCTCTACTCTTGTTACTCTGCAAGCATTTTTGAGACTCCCATATTTACCAGTCTCAGTCTATGGTAACAAGTCTCATGAGTACCTTTGTATGAGGTGCTAATAAGCATTTCTGACTTCTCTGAGGCAATCATCAGCTCTTTAGTAAAAATTATTCTAGGTGAAACTCCAAAATACAATATAAACATTCCCACAACACATATACACACCTCCCAGTCCTGCTCAGGCTCCTCCTTTTAAGACTTCCTGCCTGGATTAGCAGCATTATTGATGTCTCTCTGACTGTGGAGGGAGCAGTGATCTCCATCACACTACCAGTATATGAGTATGGCTTTGACTCCAAAGAAATGCATTTTAGAATTGTTTGACAGGTATCAAATAAATTTTACTTCCCTGGTCCACTTTTAACTTCCCCTCATCAATTGGTTGCACCTTTTTCAAGGGGTAGATTTCACAGGTAGTACAGCAGATTTTTTCTAATTTTCGCCTTCATATAGTTGGCTAGGTACTATTATTTGTACTATTATCTGCACAATTATTACTTCTACCCCTAAATACCAGCCCATACCCCTACAAATTGTCATTTAAAAGGAAATATGAAAATAATTCTGGGGCAATTCTTTATTCAGCAACATTTATTATGTACTGAATATGGGCCAGTCGCTATCCTAGGTATTGGGCTTTCCAAGATTAAAAAGAGAAACAGATCCTAGCCTCAAAGAGCATACACTCTACAGAGACAAAAGAGATTTGTAAATGTTTGGTTGGGGCAAGAAAGAGCAGAATTAGCCCAAAGTCTCATACATTTATCCTCACTCAATTAAGGTCCCCAAACAAAATCCATCCTCACCCTCAAATCCCTGGTTCCCAAATTAATTACTTGCTCTGATGTTTCACTTTTGCCAGCTCTGTTAAGAGTTTTAAGTGGAGTCTGCCTGCTCTTCATCTTTTTTCCACCTTATTAATTTTTATTTTTATTTGACAGTTAACTTAAATGTTAAGATAATACTGTGTAACTTCGCTAGTGAGAGCTGATATATAGCCATGGGGTAAGGCTAGTGGAGAGAGGAGTCCAGGGTGACTTCTAAGAGTCTTGTATTGAGTTACTATTGTGCACATGAAATAATGAGGGAGCCTAGCTTTATGCCTTCCTAAAAACAATAAAAGCTGCAGACATGGGAAATGATGGCATATCACTGTTTTAATGCAGCATTGCACTACATGAACTTACATGCAGAAATGTCAGCTCAAGTTCCTAGAAACTCAGCAAGGCTAATACAGCCAAAGCCTAATAGAACACCATGAACCTGTCCCCCAACAGCAGCATTATAAGAAGATTGATTTCCCCTTTGGCAGATGAACACAAAAACCTCACTCTAGCTGAATCAAAACATTAGGGCCAGTCTGTTGTGCATCCTTGTTTCTATTTTATAAGTCATATTGGGATATAATCACTTTCTGCAAAATATAGAAATGAATACTCATGGGCTTGATTCATCCCACTAACTCTCTACCCTGAAGTCATATTTTATTTACACTGGAACAAAGCACAAAAGAAACTTCTGCCCTGGGTGGAAAGAAGGTATGTAACATGTGCTATGAAATGCATAAGGTTTAGATGTACTGGTCCCCCCTATCCTCTACCCCATTCCCACCATACACATCCTCTTTCTTAAATTTTTAGGGCTACTGAGAATTCAAAGGACATCTTCACTTTTTTTCAGAATTTCATTAAGTGAAGTTGAGAGACAGAGTTGACATTTCACTAGAGGGTCAGAATTCACAAACACTTGATTGAATGATAACAATAGGTCAAATCTAAGGAGAGGATTTTTAATAGAACCATCTTCACTTTCCAATGGCTACAGGCCAAGATTCAGTGCTCCCCTTACCAGGATCAAGATATTTCTCCTGCTCAAGATCAGTGTTAGTACAACCCAAAGTATATTGTAGACACGAGAGATATTTAAAGGCTTTGCCACAGACACAGCTTCAGAAATTGAAGCCTCAGTTCCATGGTCCTCATTAGCAGGAATTAACAGAAAGAGGAGAACATAGCATGGTGAAGATCAAGGCTGAGTTTTAGAGTTGTAAAGAAGTTTGGAGGTAGTCTGGCCCAACTTGTACTTGAGCAGAAACAGTAAGCATGACAACAACAACATGGACAAATACTCTCATTTGTGTAATGTTTAAGTCTAGCAAAGAATCTTCCTCACAACACCCCTTTGAAGTAGGTAGAGTATTGTTTTAGCCATTTGGCAGATGGGGAACCTGGAGCTCAGACAAGTTAAAGGACTTGTCTGTGATCACACACCTGGTAAGAATCTGAGGGAAATTTGAACTCAGGTCTCCTGACTCCAAGACGAGTACTATTACACCACTATGCCATGCAAATACTTATCTCATCTCTTTGATAAGATCTCCAGTGATGGGCACCCTTAGTTTCTCAAATTAACCACTCTACTTTGGAGGCGTCTCTATTGTAAAGCACTTAGCATGGTACCTGGAACATAGTAGGTACTATATAAAAGATTATTCTTTTTCCTCTTTGTAAGGATTTCTTTTCAGTTCAGTGAAACCCTGCCTCTAATTTTCACCCATTGGTCTGTCTTCTGGGACCCAGTAAGACAAGTCTATTCCATCTTTTGTTATTACTATATGGCAACCAGAACTGAATATAGCATGCTGGATTATATCCTGACCAGTACAAAATACTGCAAAACTATCTCTTCTTTTAGATGCTACAGCATACCACATGGAGCTTGCAGTCCACTTACTAGGTCTTTTTCAACCTAACCATTGCCTAGCTACAAATCCCCCATTCTCTATTTGTGAAATTGACTTACTTGATGTAGGATTTCACATTCATCTCTGTTGAGCTTTATTTTATTAGATGATTAACTTATCATTGATACTGTTGAGATCTTCTCATAGGATATAAAACTGGGAGGGATATTAATGCTTACCTAGACTAGACCCCTTAAGTTACAGCTTAATAAACTGAGAACCAAAAATAAGCATTTATATAGTGCCAGACACCATGTTTAGTGCTTTGCCAACATGTGACTTAATCATCACAACAACCCTTGTGAGGTAGGTGCAAATATTATCCTCATTTTACCATTGAGGAAACAAAGGCAAATAGAAATTATGTGACTTGCCTAAGGTGACACAGCTAGTAAATGTCTGAGGTTGAACTTGAATTCAGGTTTTCCTGAGTTTAGGCCTAGAACTTTATCCATTGCATCAACTAGCTACCTCAAATATATAAAAAATGTCAGACATTATATACAGTGCTCCACATCTATAGGTCACCACCTCTGCAAAGAAGAAAGGGAGGTGCCTTCACTATATCTCTAATTTCAGGGTAACTTGATCATTATAATTTCACAGAATTCAGATTCAATCGTTATTTTTTTCCATTTATATTGTTATACTCATTATTTGCATTGTTTTCTGTTTTTGCTTGCTTCTACTTACCTTACTTTGCATTGTCTTCCACACTTCCCTGTATTCTTCATAATCATAATTTCTTATAACACCATATTATTCCATTACATTCATGTACCAAGCTCATTTAGCTTTGCCCTAATTGACAAAAATCTACTTTGTTTCTAGTTCTTTGCTAACATAAAAAGTCATGCTGGAATATTTTGGTGTATGCAGAGCTTTTCTCTTTATTATTTACCTAACTGGGAATCTATGCTTAGCAGCAAAATCTGGAATTTTAAGCCTTTTCTCCATAATTCCATTTTTTTCCAAAATAGGTAGAATAATTCACAATTCCACCAACAGTATATTAGTATTCTTATTTTTTTACATCTCCTCCAACATTGACTATTTCCATCTTTTGTCATCTTTGCTAATTTGTTGGTTGTGAGGTAAAATCTCATAGCAAATATGATGTACATGTTTTTCACAATTAATGACTTAATATTTTGGTTAGTAGTTTGCAATTCTTCTTTTGAGAATTGTCTGTTCATATATTTCAACCATATATTTAATCTAGAAGAGCTTATGGTCATATAGTTCTGTTATTTGCCTATAAATCATGGATATCTAATGCAAATATTTCTCTAGTTGATCATTTTCTTTCTGGGTCTTAATTACATATATACTGTTCTTGTGAAAAACTTTTTTCAATGTTATGTAATAAGAATTGTTAATTTTGTCTTTTATAATTGCTTTTATATCTAGTAGAGTTAGGAAATTATTGTCTATCCATAGATATAAAAGGTTTCTGATACAGTTTATAACACAATTTCTAATATTCAAGTAATATATACTTAGACTTCATTGTCAACTCATCTTCCAATATCTTGCATGAAGTAATCAGAGGCTAAGAAATGTTAGATGATCTATGCAAGGTCACACAGATTATAAATAACAAAACAGAGATTCCAAAGTCAGTACTTTCCCTGCTATTATATACTTTATATCATAACAGCACCTTTGCCAAATCAATTACTTTAAACATTTTAGAAGAAAAATGGATAGAAATTCTCATCCATGTTTCTTTCTTATTTGCTTTCCTTAAAACTACCAAGTATTAGGTTTACAATCTCCAGGATCATAAATTCAGTATAGAATTAGGAGTAATCTCAAAGTTCATTTAGTCTAATGGTTCCTACTTAGTAGTACACAAAACTACTGGAATGCAGACCATGGCAATAGTCCAAAGAGGTCCTGTTAAAAATTCTTTAATAGTGACTAGAGCAGTAAATAACAATCCTTTTATGATAAAAAAATAATTCCTCTGTGATAACCATGTGCATTCTTGCAGCATTATGGGTTGATTTCTATAGGGACTTGAAACTATTGTTATCATATGATCCCAAATTTTGATCTTTGTATAGTGACTATATCAAATTCTGACCTCTTCTTACTAAGGACAACATGCTTTCGCAGTTTCTCAATTAGTCATCAAATTGTTTCCAAACTAGGAGAAGGATTCACCATTTGTGGGCAAATTGATTCCCAATAGGTGATTAGATGTGTTTTACTCATTTGTTTCTGTGTACCACATTAAAGTATCTCCCTCATTCTCCTATGTTATCCTGTAATAGTGCCTCATCAGCTGTTTGATCATATTATCAAGACATTTTGAAAATTTATGTTCATGAAGTAGAAATTTTAGGATGCTGAAAACTATGATCACTGGTTTGATTACAAGTCATCTTGAGACCATTACAGATAATCATACATGTTCTACATAAATGTAATTTTTATTATCCCTCATTAAAATATTAAGAATGATTTCCTATTTAAAATTATCCTCAGCTTATGTTACTATTTTTATGTCTTGTAGATTTTCAAATGAATTTTTTATCAGCATTGGTGAGTTGTTCAGTAGAGCTCATGTGAGATTATAGCCAATATGTCAGTGGTAAGACAGAAGAAAGTCACATCTTTCCTTGTGATTCCTTCCTTACAAAAGTTATTTATGCATCAACATTTTTTAAATGAAGCAATATATAACTGAAATTTAATTTATCATTTAATACAGAGCTAATAAAAATAAATATATTTTGGGTGGAGTCAGATGGTGAAATAGATAGAAGCAATGCAGATAAATTCTCTTACAGATCTTCCTCCAAACATGTACCAGATGTACCAAACAACATGTACCAGACCAAATCCTGGTGGAGAAATCCAGAAAAAGTCACAGTGAGTACTTTGTTTGGAGTAAGTAAGCATAGAGAGACAGTCCAAGAGATCTGTAGACACTGGAGATGGGATGGGGGCAGGAGCGTGTTGTGGGAAGAGTATTCCGATACCTAGGAAGAGTTTACACACTAGTATAAAGGCAGTCATAGATACATATTGGAGCACCCCAAGACCCACACTGGGGCACTGAAACAAGAACAAGTGCTAACTGGCAGTTTTGTTGCCCACTACCCAGGACATGCTCATAAATCCTGAGTGGAGTGAGAAGTACACTAAAACTGTGCAGTGGGCAGAGGGCCAAAAAAGGAGGAAGTTCAAAAGCCAATGGAAGCAGGGTTATGTATCAGACTTCAGGTGCAAAGTAAGGACTCACATGTAGCATCTAGTCCAGTCCATACAGCAATGACTAAAGCAGAAAACCCAGATCAAAGAGACCCTATATTTCTGCCATTTTGAACCAAAAGAACTTTACACCTGGCTTTTAGGGGTAAAGTCCAATAGTAATTTACACTTGCACAGACCCTAACCCAGGTCAAGAACTTGCAGGATTTAGACTGGGGGGCAGTAATCAGACTTTACCCTAGATAAGGGCAAAGCTTGCACTAAAAGCTCACAAGTTTCCAGTCTGCCCCTAAGATTCTAGAGTAACACAAGTCAATACCACAAGAAAACAGCAACAGGACCAGTCCAGACATTCCCTCCAGAAGTGTAGCAGAGCCCATCCCTAATATCAGGTCCAAAGCCAGGAAATAGGTTGGAAGAACAAATAAACAAAGAAACAAAAAAAAATAATCATACCATAATAAGCTATTATGGTGGCAAGGATAGTCACAACACAAACAGAAGTAAAAAAAAAATTATTCAAAACATCTACAAGCAATACCTTAGGGAAAAACACAGTTTGGGAACAAATTCAACTAGAATTACTGGAAGAGATGAAGCAAGAGTTTTTTTTAAAAGAGTTAATTTTTTTTTAATAAATTGAATAAGTGCTTGAGGAAAAAAAGTTGGAAAAGAAATAAGAACTATGGAAGACAGAACTGGAAAGAGAATCAGCAGCTTGGCACAAAACCTTGCCCAGCAACAAACTCTCTGAAAATTCAAATGGATCGAATACAAGCCAGTGACTTCCCAAGACAACAAGAAATAGTAAAGCAAAGTCAAAAGACTGGGGAAAATATGGAAGAAAATGCAAAGCAATGGTGTCAAATTCAAGAATAAAAGTATTCCTGAGGGAAAGGGTAACATATTGACTTAGAAAACCACATATCAACATTATCTGTGTTTTATTGCATTTTTGTTTTATTTTGTTAAACATTTCCAAATTACATTTCAATTTGGTTCAAGGGCACTTGGGAGTTGCAGGAAGTCAATATGACACTTTCAATATAAAGTATCTCATAGGGAAAATAACTGACCTAGAAAAGAGATCTCAGAGAAAAAATTAAGAATTCCCCAAAATGAAAATTTCCAGTAACATCAAATTCAAAATCCAGAGCTTCCAGATCAAAGAAAAATACTGTAAGCATCCAGAAAGAAAGGATACAAGTACTGAGAATATTTAGCAGTAACAACTCTAAAGCAGCAGAGAACTTGGAATACAGTATTCCAGAAGGCAAAGGACATAATAACCAAGAATAACTTACATAGAAAATGTTTAATGAAATAGAAGACTTCCCAAAATTCCTGATGAAAAACCAGTTACAGAGAAACTCTAAAGATGGAAAAAAAATTTATGACTTTGTTTGAGGTGGTAAAGAATGGAAAACTGAGGGAGCACTCCCAAACTGAGGAATGAATAAACAAGTTATGTTATATAAATGTGATGGAATATCATTGTACTGAAGACCTATCGGCATAATGACAATTCAGGATTTTAGAGCACTAATGATGAATCATGCTACCTCCCTCCTGATAGAGTAGTGAAGGGATCAGAAGGCTGAATGAAACACACTTTTTCCTACTTGGCTGAAGTAGAAATTTGTTTTGATTGATTATACATGTATATAATGGATTTGGTGTTCTTTGCTCTCAATGTGGTGGAGAGGAGTGAGGTGGGAATATGAGAACACAGATCCTGACTGATTAAAACAAACAAAATATTTTTTTAAAGAAAAATAAATATATTGCAACTAGCTATTCATTTTCATCAATTGGTTAGGTGGATAAAAATAAAAAGTAAATTACCATCTTGCAACTAGAAAGCTTGCAAAATTCTCCTACCATTTTCCATCACATATTTGTGCAAGCAATAATTTTCACTTTATTCTTGTTTCAAATCAAAATACAAAAATAAACTCTATGTTGAACTGTATTTAAAACTGTTTGTCTGGTGTTGAGCCAAATATTGCAAATCTTTGTTCAAATAAAAAAGTACAACACTAAAACTATGTATAACTATTATACTATGTTAAATACCTTCCAATTTTCATTAAAATATCTTATTTCATTGAAAGTGATGTTTTTATTGTCCAACAACATTTGTAAAATAAAGAAATTCAATATGAAGTCTTGTGGAATATAGTTAGTATATGAGGCCTTGCTGGATTACTTTTAATTCTAATAGAATGTTCCACATAAAATATTCAGAATTATTTTATAATTAGTTTTATAATTTTATGTTCAGAGTTTTCATAATTACATGTAGAATAAAATTTTATATTTTATAATTATATGGTCTAAACTTTAATTTGGAACTTTGGGAAGCAAAATTTATCATTGTAGCTATTGTAAGTACTGAATGAATAAATCTAAATAAATATCATTAGTAGTATATTGAAATATCCTGGGTATTCACTCACATTTTTTTAAAAAGGGTTTCATAGAAGACAACAAAAGGTTGGAAACCTCTAATCTAGTCCAAACCACATCTGACCCCAAAGCCTCTCCACATCTCCATCAAGTGGACATTAAGCCTTCACTTGAAGACCTCTAGTGAAAAGGAGCTCAAATGCTTCCCATTTTTTAGACATTTCCAATTATTAGAATGTTTTCTCTTTTATTAAGCCAAAACTGGCCTCACTCTAGCTACCAACTCTTCCTACTTCTGCCCTAACTCCTCTCCACCATGAAAGCCCTTCTAATACTTGAAAGCTATGTTGTCACCCCAAGGGCTTCTCTTTCCCAGACTAAAAAATCCCCATTTCTTTCAACTTTTCTTCATAAGCATGATTATGAAAAGCTTCCCCTTCCTTGGTCCCTCTCCAACTTATCAATGTTCTTTCAAAATACCCATAGACAAATAATAATAGTACAGACACACAGTCTATCATGGCAGTCCACCATCACACTGCCACTGGTCAACTCTCCTTCCAAATATCGCTTGGAGCTAAAGAAATTATTAACTCCAGTCATCAGACAGAAACAGTTATTTTTAGTACCTAAATTTTAAATTTAGTACCTAATTTTTAGTATCTCAGAGATAGGAATCCGGTTCCCTTTTACTAGATTCTGGGTGGCATTTGAAAAAACAACATGAATGTTTCTCAGGAATATAATCGCTAGGCAGTTAGACTTTTAAAAACTGATTAGGGACTGGAACTGCCTTCTAAACACAAGTGCATTTTATTATGCTGATAACACACCTCTCTCGCTAATTCTTTGCAGTGATGAACAACATTGCTATTCATCATCATTCAACAACATGTCCCCAGTGCCCTCACACATACAGTGGCTGCGTTCAATGCTATTTGGAGTTTTCCCAAGGAACTTTTGCCTTCTGGAAGGTTACACACTAATACAGATGGGATGAAAAGTGGGATGCTATCAAATACACAGATTTAATATATCTTCCTAGATAAAAATCGAACCCCAAATAAAGACTGATGCACTAAGATGGATTTGTTCCCACTTCTAAATATTTCTAGCAGCTGCCTGCTTTTCCTTCCAAAGTACCTCCCTTCCCAACATTCTTTCACTTATTCTAGTGTCTATCCACCCATCTCATCTCTGCCAGGGTATTTCAATATATTTTCCATATCTCACCAACCCTCTTTTCTGTACTACATGGCAATGTCCTCCATTTTTTCTATTGTATGCCATCATCACACTAATGGCCAAACAGAGAGATTCAGCAGATGGCCAGAAATAGAACTCCAACTCTACATTGGAACATTCATTTGCTATCACTGATCTTCATTCACTCTACATTTAAGCCAAATTTGCTCACTTGGTATTTCATATCCCAAACTCTGTGCCTTTTATAGGTACAAAGTCTGCCTATTCTTTGATCTCCTTCTCCCCTGTCCTGGATTTCCTTCAATGCTGCCTCCAATAGGAAGCCTTTCTTGATACTGTGGTTTTTAGTATTCTCTGGCTTCTCAAATTATAAGTATACCCATGTATTAGCAAGCTCTAACTCTATGCAAATGTTTAAGCAGGTTAGAGGGAAGAGGAGGATGTAGGGAATGTGAGAGGACCCAGAAAAGCCTTGAGGAACAACCACACTCAAGCAGGATAATATACAAATGAAAGAGATGGACAAGCCATCACACATGTAGGAGAACTAGGAATGAGTAGTAACATGGGAGCTAAAAGAGGATTAGGTCCCCAGAAAGGAGGCATGGTCAACTGGGAAAAATATTGAAGAAAGAACAAGGCGGCTGAAAACTGAGAAAAGGTAAGAATCCCTTCACTTAGTAACTACCATATTGTGAGATCATCATTCCTTTTCTTATCTATTCTACAACTAGGGATAACACAAATAACTTGCTGGTTAGAAAATTATTACTTTGACCATTGTGGTTCCTGTTCCTTTCCCTATACAAGTGCCTTCATGAGATGATAATTCATATTTTCATCCATTTAGCCAATTTTTAAATTTGACTGCTATGTGCCAGGCACTGTACTAGGGATTACAAAGACAAAAACACAACAGTCTCCACCCTCAAGGAGTTTGTAGTCTATCACACTTGATATTTTACAAAGTATACCTTCAAATGTTATCACCTTTTATCCTCACAACCACATTATGAACTATACCCATTTTACAGATTAGGAAACTGAGGCCCAGGTAAATTGGGAAATTTGCCTAAGATGATACTCCTCTTCCTTAGTGGTTGTGCTGGGACTAGAATTTCTGTTTCCTGAGGCATTGACACAAGTTTCTTTATATTAAACCTCGAGTGTTCCCAACAACAGCATCACATAGTGGAGATAAATACCAAAGGGCTTCCTATGCTGGATACTGAATTGTAATAAGGATCTATACATCTGGGATAGCCTAACTCAACTGTCTGCACCCTCCTAGCCCCCATTTCATCAAACCCCCAGCGTCCTCAGGCATTTCCCAAACATATAGTTCACCAACCTGAGCCATTTCCTCTTTATTATCTACACAAATATTCTTAATTATTTTTCCTCCAACCCAAAGTACTTATTTCTTATTTATGGGTGTAAATATAAAGCAAGCAGAGATCATATTTCACAGGCAGCTGTTCCGATGACATCCACAGCCTTCCAAATTCAAGAAGCAGGAAGCCTGATTCTCTGCCCATTTCATTATAAAGGGGTTTACCATAAATATTAGAATTTGAACTCCACCCAAGTAATGCATTAATAGATACTCAACCATTAATAATTTCTGTACTTTTTCATAAATGGGCAAAGTCCAATAAATAAACTATAGCTCTTTCATGGTAGAGCAGGGTTCACAAGTACCAAGGATCTTTCAAAGACAACCACTAGCAGGGGCTGCCAGGAGGTAAGATTCATAATGAAACCACAAATTCTGGGGACCCATTTTTTACTGTCTGCCATGGCAAGTATCTAAAATTAAATGCTAAACAGAAATCCATCCTGGGATCTGACACATGGCAGCTTAGGTAAACAATCTCTGAAATTAAAAACAGATTCCACGTAATAAATAAGTTCATCCATGGATCTCTCTGATGACAGACACCTCTCCCTGATAAATCCAAACCTGTTCTACCCCCCAGGAGCCTTTCTAAAGCAGACCAGATTATTCACCTAAAATATTTCATCTTGTCTCTCCAGTCTTGACAAATGTAGGTAATTGATGCCTCCTCAAACAACACCACATCAAAACTAAAGGCTGTTCAACTAATTACACCAAGATACTGGTGAAAAAGATGGACCTACCTTTCCACTGAGTAGAGGAGACCTGAGGACAAATAAGGGTTTCACTACCTGTCCCCCAAAATTTCAGATCCAAGGAGCTTTTTCAAGGAGTCACACATTCTACCTTCCATTCTTTGCAGAAGGTCTAAGATACTTAAATTCACATCCAAAGATTTTAGCTTGATAAGATGTGGATTCTTTGGGGAAATACTGGGCAAAGGGAAAGTGATGAAAGAAGAACTTAGCTCTTTCTTGTAAACCCTCAGAAAGGGTTAGGAAGTAGCAGCCTAGGTAGAAATATGGGCAGAGAGGTCAGACCAACTGACATCTTAAAATGTCTAAGGATGAATGGTGAACCCTTCAAGAAATCCCAAACTCCCCTGGCCTAATCATTGTTTTTATTTATTTGTATACACATGTATGCATATATATGTATATATTAACATGCATATATATATGTATATCTGTATATAAATATATATGTACATATGTATATGCATGCTTTATATTTTTATATACATATATATTTGGAATATTGGAAAGCATGGGAATAAGGGAAGTGTAGAATGAAAATTTTTGTTGTTTAGTCATTTGCAATTGTGTACAGCTCTTTGTGACCCCATCTGGGGTGTTCTTGGCAAAGATACTGGAGTGGATTGTCATTTTCTTCTCCAGAATAAAAATATCTTTGGCCAAATTCTACATCCTTAGTGTAGTCACTGAAGTAATCCTAAGGCTCATGCTTACATGCCTGGGGATCATCTCTTTATTAGAAAGAGGCAGTCCAACATAGTGATAAAGCACTAATCTTGGAGTCAGGATGATCTGAGTTCAAATCTGGCCTCTAACATTGATTAGCTACATGAAAACAAGTGAGGTATTTAACCCAAGACTCAGTTTCCTTATCTATAAAAGACAAATAATAAGCCATAAAGTATCTCACTCACAGAGGCGCTCAAATTGTCAGGTGCAAATAAAATAATATATATAAACTACTTTGTAAACTTTAAAGTGTGACATATATGTCAGCTAGTAGAGGTCTGATGAGAATTTTTCCTTTTTTCACCTGGGGCAACACTAGTTTCTGTGTGTTTATTTTAATTCATTGGGGCAGGGAGCACTTTCGCATGCATGGAAGACAGTTCAACCATAGATGCAGTCATGCTGAGAGGCAGGTAGCCTGTTCTCCATCCCAGGTTCATCAGCTCTGTCCCCTGTTCTCTCTTGAAGCTTGCTCCCACTCCCCACCCCCACTGAGACAGCTGGGTATCAAAGTGGATAGAGAGCTTGGCTTCTGACACTTACTAGCTGTGAGACCCTGGATAAGTTACAGCTATCTGCCTCAGTTTCCCCATCTATAAAAAAGGGAAAATAGCAGCACCCACCTTGCAGGATTGTCATGTGGATTAAACAAGATATTTGTAAAGTATTTAGTTCAATGTCTGGCACACGGTTGGTGGCATAGAAATGCTTAGCTCTTTTCTCCCTCCCCATCACTAAACCCACAGAATCATGAGCCAGTAGAACTCAGAGTACATGGATGATTTACTAAGGACTGTTTCAGGAGGAAGTATGCTTCCTCAAGCATCAGATCCTTGAGTGAAAACCTCAGCCACCCCAACCTAGTTCTAGTCACTACTGGTATTATTAATAAAAAAGTAAGGGGAAAAATATTTTTCAAGAAAGGCAAGTCTCATCAGAGTATAGAGACTATATTTTACCCAGTAAAGAACAGCTTTGCCTCTTGCTTCAGAACAGAAAATGACTCTGAGGTCATTCCATTAGTGATCACAGCAGCTTTTAAATGAAACACATATAACCCTAATCCAATTAATGAAAGTATCCTGCAATTCTCACCCAGGCTAATGCTGAATGAAGGCTTCAACCCTGACCATTCACCGACTCCTTGGGCTATTTTTCAAATCTGAGGAATATCATGTAATATCTGAATGAAGGGAATTATTACTCAGCATTCCTTAGCTGACATCCTTTGATCTAATGTCCATCACAGCAGTTCTGACAAACCAGAATTCCTCATCAGGGTGTCCTGGTCTCTCTGCCAAGTCTCTTGGCAAGATAGGAAAATAATAACCCTCCCACCCCCTCCTCACCTCCCACCACCACCATTGGCACCAATAATCACAATCATTCTGAAGTATCCTGTGAGACCAGGACTAGGCTCTAGAAGAGATCATTCACTAATTTAGACTTATGTCCCCCCCCCTTCCCTCTCTACCTTGTGGCTCCTGATCCATATTCTATCTTTTCTCCTGATAGAGGCTTAAGACTTGACAAGAATCTCTCCTACCATAGAACCTTCCCAGTGCTTTCTTGCCAATCGATGGAGGTAATCCTTTCGACCTTCCTAGAAACCTCAGTTTTTTCCCCACCCTGGTTTTCTTTGCTTCTCACTGAAGCGGGGAGTTTCTTCCGTCATGTCAGTTTTCTGTTCTGAGGCATGAAGGGGCTTGGACTAGATGGTCTCTGGAGACCCTAGTGGAAAGAGAGCTGGACCTAGAGTCAGGCAAGACCTAGGTTCAAATTATATCTCACGACCTTTGGCTTCCTTAGCTTTCAAATGAATGGAAAATACCTTTAATAATTAGCTCCTATGATTAGTATGAGGATTAAACAGTATAATATATGTAAATCACTTAAAAACATTTTGGGATCTCTATGTCACCTAACAGAGCAGCTAGGTGGGACAGTGGATAGCGTGCTTATTACCCTTCCTTCTCCTTCAAGTTCTGCCCTCTGATCCATATTAGCTAGAAGATCTTGGGGAAAAACACTTAATTTTTCAGTGCTATTAGCAGCTCTCTAAGACTATAAGGTACATCTAAGTTTTTGACTTAGATATCAATCGTTGAGCCTCAGTTTTCTCATCTGTACAATGGAGAGGCCAACCTAAATGAGATTTCTATGCTCCTGTGATTTTGGGATACAACCAGGAACGTTAAGCTTACTATATTGTAAGGCAATCTGTTCTACTGTTGCTCCAATGACTTCAGTGAAATGGTTCCCAGATACCCCTTCCATCTTGAAAATTCCCCTGTGGGGGTGTAACTCTGAAATGCCACTGCAAGGATGCCCAGAGCATGAAGGACAGATGGAAAACCAATGTGGTATCAACCAACTATATACCAGTCTCTAAATGATACTAAAAGACTGAGGGGATTTACTCAATGCCCATTAAATAAGTTATGGTCTATGAATGCAATAGAATACTATTGTGCCATAATAAATGAAGGGGACAATTTCAGAGAAAGTTAGGAACACTCATATGAACTGATAGAGAGTAAAGCAAGCATAACCAAGAGAATAATTCATGTAACTACAAACATTGCATAAATGAAAAATTTGAACAACTTAGGGAATCTGATCAATGCAATGACCAGCCATGATTCCACAGGACTAATGATAAAGCATGCTACCTGACTGCTGACTGAGAGAGAATGGGGACAAGATGCAGAATAAGGCACACATTTTTTTTAATCATGGTCAATGTAGGGATTCATTTTGCTTTACTATGTATGTTTATTACAAGGATTTTTTTTTCCAAATGAGGGACAAAGGAGGATGTATGTGTGTGTGTGTGTGTGTGAGAGAGAGAGAGAGAGAGAGAAGAAATGTTTGTTAATTAGAAAAAATAATTTAAAAAGAGGAATTTAATCTCTCTTCTTATGGCAGTCCCTCATCTCTTTCTTTCTCTTCCTTCCTTCCTTCCTTCCTTCCTTCCTCTCTCTCTCTCTCTCTCTCTCTCTCTCTCTCTCTCTCTCTCTCTCTCCTTTTTACATTTACATTTTCCCTCTCTGGCTCTATTTTGCAATCTCTTCTTGCAAAGTTCAACTCAACAAGCATTTATGAAGCCCTTCCCATATATGCCAGGTGGTCAGGATACATAGGGAAAAAATATACCTGGTTCCTGGCTTTCAAGAGTTTATATTTAACTAAAGGAAGGGGTAGACTACATCATGCATATAAATAAGCATAATATCATATAGTGTAGGGAGAGATGGGAACAAAGGAGGCAGTCTGACAAAATGCTCTAGAGAGAGTTGGGGACAGAGAGGACCCTGTCAGCTGAGGAGACTGGTAAAAGGTTGCACAGAAGTGGCATCATCTGAGGTGACCCTTGAAGAAAGATAAGGAATGTGAAAGACAGAAATGAGGGGAGAGTGTGCTCCAGCCATGAAGTGAATAGCCTGTGGGAATGACATGTTGAGTTTGGGGAACAGCTGGTAGGCCAATTTGGCTAATGCAAGAGGAAACATCCTTAGGGTCCCTGAGAAACAATGTACCTATTGATTGCCCATCATCCTCCTTGCTAATTAAAATGTGCCTCTTCCCCTCGAAGCATCATGCTGCCGGTCACAGGTGTCCCAGTTGCTCTAAATCATTGTGTCGCTCAGCCAGTGTGCCCCAGGACTTTTTTGTCCAAAAGGTCATGGGACCTGTTACAGCATAAATAATTGTATCTCCCCAGGATGTGAACCAGAACTGCCCCAGAAGCTCTTAGTGATAGCCTCTCTGTCCCTCACCACTGTATGCATACCCTTCTCTCTAATCTTCCTCTTATCTCTCCACTTTTCTTTCTCAGTACTTTTCTTTCACTATATATGTGGAGTCAGGGAAAAAAAGAGACTGAAAAAGCTTTTATTAAGTCCTTGCTTTGTGCTAAACATTAGACTAAGTTCTGGGGTTATAAACAGAAAAAACTTCAAGGATTAGAATTCTGATTAGATCAGACAGAGCAGGGAGAAGGCCACAGCTTCGAATCCTGGCCCTGTAACATGGTGCCTGTATGGTCTTGGGCAGTCATATCACCTCATTAGACTGAATTCCCCTCATGTGAGAGCCTGGATTTAGTCAGAGGACTTGGATTCAAATACCTCAGTTATCAGCTAGTTATGTGATCCTAGGCAAGCCACTTTTCTCAGAACCTCCATTTCTTCATTTATAAAATAGGGAGTTATTGTGAAAATAACCATGGGCTTGCAGACAGTCAAAGCCTCTGCCCTAAGTGGGAGAGGAAGGCCCAATGAGAATACTCCCCTTAGATGTGCCCATCCACTCCATGCAAGCCTATGGAGAATTTATATAAAATGTTTTGCAAACACCTTCTATTAATGTCAATTATCACTAGTATTATATTTCCTGCTTCCCTGCTTATATCTTATAAGTTTACCACTTGCTACCACAAAAACACAGAACAAGTTCACAGGCCTTTATTTTCACCTAATACATACATGAACATACACACCATCCTTTCCCAAATGACTTATGCAAAATGTTTTCCAAATGTGCCTGAGGAAGTCATGAAAGTATATATTCATGGGGTCAGATCCCACATCTCTTTCCAGTCTTATAGAAAGTCATGCTGGGATGACACTAACCCACATTTCTGAGAGTTATAATACAAAGGGTTTACTAAAGGTTTGACTAAAATGACTATCTAGTAGAGTTACCATAAACAATAAACATTATAAAATAGCAATTTAAAGTTTGCAAGTTCTTTATAAATATTATCTCAGTTTGTCCTCATAACAATGCTGGGAGGTGGGAACTATTATTATCCAAATTTATATATAAGGAAATTGGGGCACAGAGGTTAAGTGATTTGCCCTGGGCAAACAAGTGTCCAAGGCTGAATCTGAACTCAGGACTTCCTGACTCCAAGTCCCAAGCTCTCCTCACTGTACCAATAGCTATGAGCCAGACTTGCCCATGAGGATAAGGAAGTCCACGGGCCCATTCTCTTCTTCTTTTCAAGCATGGTGATTGAAAAGAGAAGGCTAAACAACCATTGGAACAGTCAATTTCCCAACATGTTAATTTCCCAGGGATGTGGGTTAATGGTTTATCTCACATTCAGTCTCCGGTACAAACAGGGTCTGTTGGTTAGAAGATTACATGCCCCTTGGCTGGCCTGGGAGAACCATTTGGCCAATCCATGGGGTGAAGAACATGCCTATATTTTATATTCCCTCCCTCCTCAACAAGGGAAAGAAAGTAAAGAGCTTGAGCTCTCAATCACACTGAGTGAAGGATGTACTGATGTCTTCCCTCCTCATGTCCCCTTGTGTAAAAATCTCTACCCTTGGACAGTGACTAACAACAGAGCTTGTTCTAACAGCAGGATCATCAGGCCCATCCTACTGGCATCAGGGGCAGGTCTGGTGAAGAATGGCTAGTCCCGGCTCTCACAGCCTTGACCATTTCTTCTCTGCTCTGCAGGAGAGGTTGTTACTGCCAGGCTAGTTGAGCCCAGCCTGGGTTTTTGACACTTCTGCTCCCTCCTCCTCCTCCTCCTCCTCTTCCAACTCATTGATCATTGATTTGGATCCAATCCCTGGCCAAGGCCATGCTTCTCCAGAAAGGACAACATGCAGCTTTGCCTCCAGCCATGAGCACTAGTATCTGAGTCACACACACGGTACTTTGTGTATTCCTTCCTTATTAATGTCATTATGATAAGTGGGGTTAACACCAGGAAAAACCAGGAAACCAGACATGCTTTTCCCTGACATTCACTCCTTTGGCAACCTAGCTTTCCTTTTTAAAACCCTTTCCTGACCATCTAAGCCCGCTTGCTTCTTTCTCCCTGGCTATTCAGAGTCCCACCGTCTTATTCCTCCTAGGCTTGCCTTATCTACTCAGCACTCCTATGCTAGACCTTTCTTTATCCCCAGCACCTATCAAAACTCACCTGTCCCATGTCCTTTCCCTTCCATGATCTACTATGTGCTAGGTAATAAGAACTAATTGGATATATGAATACATGTTAATGGATGGTGACATATTTAAAGTATTAGTTTCCATAAAATTCCATTCAAATTTTAACAGGGGCTTTCTGTAAACATTATGTGAACCCAAAGGAGAGATTTGAGTGGTAGAATTTTAGGCCATCTAACAAAATTCTAAGTAGATGGGACTGTCATGTACCTAAGCAATTCCTCAAGTGATCACCAATTCTGCCTTAGAGCTCATAGACTAAGTTTTCCATAAGTGGACATGGAAAATAAGTCAGTCTTAGGTAGATTAAAAAAATATTTCAATATATTTTATTGTCTCTCATTTTTTAAATAAAACTCTTGATTTTTTAAGTATAGGTAATTTCCAGTGACAAAGCTCTCTTTCCCAATTCAGATCAGCACCTACTCTACTCTATAATATATAGTCTTAGAATGATGTCTGAGGCAGGGAGGATAAGTCACTTGCTCAGTCAGCGTATGCTAGAGTAAAGCCTTAAAGCCAGGTCTTCATAACTGTCAAATTAGCTTTCCATTCAATATGCTGATCAACCTGCAGTAGGGTAATCAATGGCTCCAAAATTCTCATTTATCTGAATGTTTAACATCTTTATCTATGACTGACAGAAGAGTATAGGATACACGGCTGGTACCAGAGCCAAGAAGCACTGGATCCAAGTCCTGCCTTTGATACATATTGGCTGTGTAACCCCAGGCAAGAAGACACTTAACCTAATCATGTTCTAGACAATTTACAAATGCTATAAGTTGGATAGAAGGTGCTGACTTGCAATGGTAGAGGAAATTTCCTTATCTGGGCATTTTCCTATAGCAATGAAAGTACAGGCCCTGCCCTGTTTCCTATTTTATCACTGACTAGAACGGAAGCATATATGGTGTGCTTATCCATTGATATGAGGTCAAGAAGAATAGAAAATGCAATGGATGAAAGAATTAGTGTCCAAAAAGATCCTTTCAGAATTATACAATTACATCTCATATGATGAAATTTAATAGAAATAAATGTCATCCAACTTGGGTTCAAATAATCAATTGCAAGGATAAAATATGGGGATGTCGTGGCTAGACAGATTGAGTGAAAGCCCTAGGGGGGGTTTTGTGAACTGCAAGCTCAAGCTGAATCAACAGTGTGACATGGCCACCAGAAAAACTGATATAACCTCATAATATAATATAATCTCATAATCTTATAATACAAGAGACTCAGAGTATTCAAAACAAGTGAGGTAATACTCTATTATACTATGCTGTGATCAGACTATATCTAGACTTCTGTCCTCAGTTGTAGACCCATAACTGAGGAAGGACACTGACAAATTGAAGTATATTAGTTGAAAGATGCGGAGGTTTTTAGCCTAGACAAGATTCAGTGGGGGATATGATAGTTGTCTTAAAGTATCTAAAGGGCTCTTATATGGAGGAGGGATTAGATTTCTGCTTGACCCCAAAAGGAAGAATTAGGAACATTAGGAAGAAGTTACAGAAAGGTAAATTTCAAAATGGAGGCCATGGATTTCCCATCACTGGGGAATAATAAGAGCAAATAATTCCCACAGAGTGGGGAAGGAACATGATGTGGGTGGAACAATGGGGAGACTGGTAAAAATCACCACCTGGAGGGAGAGATTTTGCAACCCAGGGTAGGAAAGTCAGGTCTAGGATTCCATGCTAGCAATTAGTGCAAAATTGAGGTATCATGTTCACTATTTGGTATTACTAGGAGGTATGACCACATATAGGGAAACTGAAGCATCAGAACTGAGAGACATTGGCAAGGTCAAATGTAAGCTAAGCGAACTGTGGACTAATATTGAAAGGAGAGGATTAAGGTAAAAGAAAAAGGGGAAAAGGAGGAGGAGTTGGAGGAGAAAAAGGAGGAGGAGGAAGAGGAGGAGGAGGAGAAGAAGAAGGAGGAGGAAGAAGAGAAAGAGGAGGAGGAGGAGGAGAAGAAGAAGAAGACCACCACTTGATGGCCTTATTCAACATTGCAGAGAAGGCTTGATAGAGTAGACCGTCAACTGGATGAATTGTCCAATGATCATTTGGAGCAAAATGCATCAGAAGAGAAATTCTGTCCATCTCAACATCTTAAATGAACCTGAGATAGTGATCTGAAATCCAGCTAGATATGGACTTATAAACAAATTTCAACAGAAAAGCCAACTAATTAGACCACCTCCCAAAGGCCTGGTGCCTTGGTCAAAGATTTCCCAATTGGGGCCCTCCTTCCCTGAGCATACAGGATGTGCAGCATGAGATACATAGCCAGACACATATGTGAGCGATGAAGAAATTCCTCTTTAGTTAAAGCATTTGAATTATGATTTTGGCACCAGCAACATTTCAAATCTTCTAGTCTAGAGTGTAAAGACACCTCAATCTAAATAGCTACTCTTGTTGAGTTTGCAAGACATATTTCCACTAAAAATGAGCCAAGGGGAAAAGTGAATAAAGGCAGAGGGAACCATTTTGATAACTTACACAAAATCTCTTGGGGTCAACAGAAGGAGGGCACAACCTCAAACATCAATCAATTACAGAATGGGCCACAAGAGATTCATTCTGTCACCTAGTACAATGTGAGAGTAAGAATAGGGATCATCTTTATATCCTCCAGGGCCTAACACCAGTCTCTCACATTGTAGGTGCTTAATAAATGCTCATTGGCTGTTTCTTGA
>NW_027187339.1:3136855-3152548 GCF_028583685.1 Petaurus breviceps papuanus | reverse complement strand
ACATTGTTGTACCTTAAGCCCAGTTAGAGTTAGCAGAGAAGCAGCCATATAAAAAAAAAAAGCAGATAGAAGGCTGGATTTAAGTGCTTCCTTCTACATCAGGCTTTTCTTGATCATTCTAGCTGCTAATGTGCCCAATTATTCAGAGTTTGTTTTGTATATTTTTATAGGTGCTTGTACATGTAAAAATCTATTCCATGAGAGAAAGTAAGCTCCTTGATGGGAGGGCAAATTCTACTTTTGTTTTTGTATTTCTTCCACATAGAACTGTGGATGGCTCATAGAAAACATTTAACAAATGTTTTCTGATTGACTTATTGATTGGGTTCAACTCCCATGTTTGACATTTACTGTATAACTATGGACAAATTCATTTTACCTCCCTAACCCTCTAATTGCTATTTGAATACTAGTCTCTAAAATGGAGTTAATATTGCAATCCTAACCTATGAAACGGGGTTAATATTATTTTAATGCATAGCTCACTAAATTGTTGTGAAGCTAAAATAAGACAAATAAAAATAAGACAATAAAACTTTTTATAAATTTTAAATAATTGCATCAATGTCAGGCAAACTTCACCGTCTTTGCAATTTTGCAGAAGGACCTGTCCTGCCCTATGCCCTATATGGGCATGTATGTGTGAACATGGGAAGGTGGGGGGGGGCAAGGAGAGAGAAGAGGCGAAAAAGAATCAAAAGCTGGCCAATAATTGAGCTCATTTGTCCCTCATCTGTTCCTAAAACCAAACCCCAGGATATTACATAGAGCATCACTGCTAAATCACAAACTTGAGAAGTCATCCTGGTGAACAGAGGACCCTAGCAAGGGAAAACCCCAAGTTATTAGGAGTTGAGATATAGTTGAAAGAGTCCTGGACTCAGAGACAGGATTTGATTTTGAGTCCAATCTCTTCCCCTTACCTGCTGTATGACCTAAAGCAAGTCATTTCTCCTCTCTTGGCTTCATTTTCTTCCTCTATAAACCAAGGGGGTTCAATGTATGCATTTGTAAAATTGCTTCTAGCTCAAAAAGCCTTTGACATCTTTGGGAAATACCTTAATGGACAAAGCCAAGACCAATATAACTCATATGACATAAAAAAACTAGTGTTTTTTCTGTTCTATAAACACTCATATTTTCTGGTACAGTCTAATGCTACCTATATTTTGTGTATCTAATTAAAGAACAGGATGACAGAATTTACAGCTGTATAAGCCCTTAGAGATAATCTAGTCCAATCTCCTCTTCTCACAGGTCAAGAGGCTAAAACCCAGAGAGATACTGAGCATAGTGGGGAGAGAATCTAATCCAGAGTGGGAGAACCAGAGTTCAAATCCAAGCTCTGATATTAGTGTATATAGGACTTTGGCCAAATCATAGAAACTCTGTGGGTTTTAGTTTCTTCTCTGAAATGAGGAATAGATGACCTGTAAGAGCCTTTCTAGTTCTAAACTCATGAACCTGGAACTTAGGTGACTTCCCAAAGGTCATGGAGGGAGGGAGGGAAGGAAGGAAAGAAAGAAGAAAGGAAGAAAGGAAAGAAGGAAGGAAAGAAAAAGAAAAGGAGAGTAGAAGGGAAGAAAGGACGGGTGAGGAAGAAAGAAGAAGAAAGATTAAAAATGGCAGAGGGGAGACAAGTGGGAGAAATCATTTTAAGAGTAGATAATTATTCATTGAATAATAATAAAAGAATCATAGCAAATTTCTAAATAAAGAAAATTAGCTCATACCTTTTAAATATATAGATAATATAGGAACTTGGAAACTCTGGAACTCTCTGAAATTCAAAAATGTCCATAAATATTCTACTTTTTGGAATTGCAATATTAACTTGGGCTGCCAATTTCTAGTACTTCATGCTAAATTAATTTCTCCAAGTTAGTTTTTATTTATTTTTAGACACATGGGTTACACTGAATATATCTGCTAGCAAAGGGTTAATATTTGGAACAGTATTGACTAGTTTCAGACTGGTTGCTAAGCAACAATTCTCCTGTCCCCCAATGGTCTAGAAGGAAGAGGAGAAAGCAGAAAATGAGAAATGTTGGGAAAAAAGAAAAGTGAAATTCAATGGATCATAAGGTACCATTTATAGGAAGAGTAAAAGAGGAAATAATTCTCGCAGGATATAGTAAGACATCAGTTGCTTTATGACATCACAAGAGTAACACATTGGCCTCTAGCACCAGAGACATAGAAAATGGTGCAAGATGAATTTCTCCCAGACTCCCAGCATTGATGAGACTTGTGTTGAGTTTGTGCTTAGCAGGATGCCTCCATAAAAGAGAGTAAGATTTCCTACTGGACAGGACATTCAAACAAAAATGAAAATTTAAAAACTCCCACAAGACCAAGAAAACCAACCAAACTGAGCCCCAAATGGGAAGCAATCCATTGTTCTAAGCCAGAAAGGTCCTTCATCAGTGCAAGGAGGGCACAGTGGAAATGCCTGAAAGATGGCATTGTCAGGCAGAGACAAGTTGATCAGTTAGGAAAATTCACTTAACAACTATGTAACTTCTTGATGTTTTTTCTCCCCAAAGCAGCAGCCCTGATCTCCCTTTCTATCATGATATCACAAGAAAACAGTAACAAACACAGAAGGAAAACTGCATAGTTTTTGTTGGTGGTTTTTATTTTTCTTTAAGGTAATTTGGTGATCAGTATCTGGCCTTCTATTAATTCCTTAAAGCCAAGTCCAGCTCAGGGTGCCCACGATCAACTTCCAGAGTTGAGATGGTGTTATCTGAAGGGAAATAAATGGGTTCTCCTTCCCCTAAAACATCTTTTCTACCAGCCAATCATGGCCCCAAATCCTCAGTATTAGTCACTCCTTTGATTTAAGTTCTCTCTCCAGAACTCTCCTGTTAAAATGAAAATACACCAAATTGGAGGGGTAACATACTAACCCACTACAATCTGTTATCCAAGATTTGTGTCAAATTTGTATACTGAGGCAATAAGACACTGGACAGATATGTTTTGATGGGATAAATGTAGTAAAGAAAGCTATAGAGGAAGAGGCCCTGACTTAGAGTTGATGGGAACAGACGATAGTTCTATTGTGATAATTCTGTAGTCAGGAATCATTTACTAGCATAAGAATTCTGAACACTGGGGGAAGCTGCTATGAGAGGGAAGGATAATGAACAAGAGGGAAGTAAGACAGGCAATAAAGTTTTGGCTGATTATATGCAGTCTTATTTGGAGCTGACCCAGGTCAAATGTGACCTCAGACCTCCAATCCATTCCTTAGTAAATGAAAACCATGATGATAATGCTACTGACCCACTGTTGATAGGATATGAGTCTTTTCTTTCAGTGGTATATATCCTACTAACAGAAGGCAACCCAGAGAATGGAATCTTGGGGATCCCCTTGTCCACTGGCTCCAAAGGAGTTGGCCTGCGTGAATGAGCACATCTTCTGTAGTCAATAAACTGAAAATCAGGTCACCTGACTCTTAGTGGTTATGGTATCCTTAATGTCCAAATGAGAAAATGTCATTGATCCTTGGTCACTGCATCTCATCCCAGAAGAGGCTTTAGAATTATACAAAAGCTAGAAAAAAAGTGTTCCCAGAAGATCCTCCCAAATCTTTATGAGACATATCTAAAAGCAACACTACTGCCAATGTCAAGGCAAGAATCTGCATACTACCCCCATACCAAGGTAGGAAGAAGGAGAAATGAAAGAAGATTGGATGGAAGGAAGATAAGATGAATCAAAAGAAGAAGGAAGGAAGGAAGGAAGGAAGGAAGGAAGGAAGGAAGGAAGGAAGGAAGGAAGGAAGGAAGGAAGGAAGGAAGGAAGGAAGGAAGGAAGGAAGGAAGGGAGAGAGGTAGGGAGGGAGGAAGGAGGGAGGAAGGAAGGAAGGAAGGAAGGAAAGAAAAAGAGAGGGAGGGAGGAAGGGAGGGAAGAAGGAAGGAAGGAAGGAAGGAAGAAAGAAAGAAAGAAAGAAAGAAAGAAAGAAAGAAAGAAAGAAAGAAAGAAAGAAAGAAAGAAAGAAAGAAAGAGAAGGGGTAGGAAGGGAGGGAGGAGGGAGGGAGGAGGGAAGAAGAAAGGACAGGATTCTTGAAAGATGGAGGAGCAGGTCAGAAAACTTTTGGTTCTCCAAATTTCCTCCACCAAAATACAAAACAAAACAAAACAGAACATTGTCTCAGAGAAGCAGAAATAAACACAAAGACAATTTGAGAAGACCCCAGGAAAGACCCAACCTGTTCAGAGATAGAAGAAGTATTGCCTGAGTGAAGTGCAAATACCTGCAGGCCAACTCTGAAGAATTCACCAACAAGTCCTGGGGGCAGCTGGGTTAGGAGGCAGCCTCAGCCTTAGAAACTTTCATCTCACAGACAGGATGGGGGTCTGATGACTGAGTAGAAGACTGAAGGTGCTTCCATTGTTGAGGGACAGCTGTACTGTCCAGATGAAGATTGGGCTGTGGCTGAGGGGAGAAGGAGCTAGCACATACCTAGTGAATGCAGTAGCAAGGGCCAGGGACCCTGTTGGCCAAGGGCACTTACAGGAGAGTTGAGTCCCTGGTTTCAGTTCCAGGGCAGAGAGGACGGCTGTACTTTACAATCACTGGAGGGACTGAAGGGAGCAAGATCATTTGTGTGACAATGTGGCTGGGGGCCCTAGCTGGGGCTTAGAAGTAGAGAGGAGAGTCCAAGGCTGGGGCCCCAAGATAGACTCAGAAAATATCAGTACGAAGGACCTGAGACTTGGGGCAATATTTCCCATACCTCAGGACTAAAACTTGATTAAACTAACAGCTGCTACAAACAAAATAAAACAAAATAAATAAATAAAAATGAGTAAGCTAAGGAGAAAGAACCCAATCATAGATAGTTACTGTGGAGATAGAGAGGATCTGGGTTTATATTCAGAAGAAGATAATGATAAATAGTAATAATATGTAATAAAAAGGAAGGTAAAGAACATAAAAAGCCAGTCCTTTTTCAATGAGAAATGTCAAATGGTTCCAAGCACAAAACAATTTCTTGGAAGAACTTAAAAAGAATTTTAAAAATCAAATAAGAGAGATAAGGAAAAATTAGGAAAAAATAAGAACAATCCAAGAAAATAAAAAAAAAATTACTAAAAGAAAGTAAACCAACTCTAAGAATCAAAAACTCAAGGAAGAAAACAATTCCTTGAAAACTTGAATTGGGAAAGGGGAAACTAATAATTTTCTAAGACACCAACAAATCATAAAACAAAATTAAAAGAATGAAAAAATAGAAGAGAAAGTAAAATATCTCATCAGAAAAAGAACTGATCTGGAGAACAGATTAAGAAGAAATAATAACAGAATAGTAAGGTTACCTGAAAATTATAATTAAAAAAGTGATCTTGATACAATATTACAATAAATTATCAAGGAAATATGCCCTGAAGTTCTAGAACAAGAAAGCAAAGCAGAAATAGAAAAAAAATTACCAATCTCCACCTGAAAAGAGAGCCCAGGAGGAAAACTTACAGGAATATCATAGTCAAGTTTCAAAGTTCCAAGGTTAAGGAGAAAATACTGGAAACAACAAGAACAACAAAAACAAAAACAAATATCATGGAGCTACAATAAGGACTACACAAGACTTAGCAGCTACTATGTTGAAGAACCATAGGTCTTGGAAATACTATATTCTGAACAGTAAAAGATCTGGGGTAATGAACAGGGATAACTTACCCAGCAAAGTTAAGTATAACCCTGAATGAAAATAAAAGATGTTTAAAGAACTGAAAGACTTTCAGGTTTTTGTGACAAAAACCTCAGAGATTAAGGGAAATTTTGACATATAACATCTAAGAGAAATAAAAGGTAAATATTAAAGACCAAGTATAAGAAACTCAATAAGGTCAAATTATTTATTTCTTATATGTGAAAATATTAGTAGTAAAAACATTAGTAGTGTGTGAAGATAACACTCTTATGACTGTCCTCATTATTTGGATAGGTAGAAAGATAGACTTGGGCTGAACTGAGTATTATGGGGTGATTCTAAAAAAATAATACTGTGTAGGGAGAGATAAAAAGGAGTAATTATCTCATACAAATGAGGGATAAGAGGAAAAAAGAAGAAGCTAGTAGAGGAAGGGCAGGTAGTTCTAGAACCTTATTCTCATTGTGTATGAGTTAAAGACAGAATTATATATATATATATATATATATATATATATACATATATGGAGAGAGAGATAAAAGCTTTCTAAATTAAGAAAGAAACAAGAGGGCAAGGGAATAGGGTGGAGGGAAGAGGATAAGGGAGGCACTCTCAGAGGGGTGGGTAAGTTAAAGAATAGGAGTGCAAGGTAGCATGTAAAAGTAGAGGTGAGGAGAGATAGGATAAATATGGTGAGAAGGATAGTGAGGAAAAATAGGAAGGGCAAAAATACACAAGTAATTGCAGCTTAGAATGTGAATGGGATGAATTTACTCATAAAACATAAATGGATAGCAGATTAAAATTTTGAATTCAACAATATGTTGCTTTCAGGAGACATTATAAAAATGAGAAATACACACAAAGATAAAATAAAGTATAGGAGTAGAATTTATTATGTAAAAAGATCAGGGGTAGTAATCATGAGCTCAGACAAAGTTAAAGTTAAAATAGATTTCATCAAAAGACAAAAGTAGAGAAACTACACTAACTGTCAGCAATATTATTCAACATTGTTTTAGACCATTTAAAATGACTAGACAGTATAAAATACCTGAGTGTATGCCTGCCAAAACAGACAGAGGAACTATATGAACATAAACATAAACCACTTTTTATACAAATAAACTCAGATCTAAATAACTGAAGTAATATATATATATATATATGATATAGTTATATATAACTATATATATATATATATATATTGTTCATGGGTAGGTAAAAGTCAATATAATTTTTAAAAATGGCATTCTACCTAACTAACCTATTTATTCAATGTCATCCCAATTAAATTACTAAAAAATTATTGTACTGAGTTAGAAAAAATAATAACAAAACTGATTTGGAAGGACAAAAGGTCAAGAACTTAAAAGAAACCAGGAAAAAATATGTAAAGGAAGTTGTTTCAGCAGTATAAGACCTCAAACTATATTATAAGGTGAGAATGTTGTTGAAGTATAAAATGTATAATTTTTATTATTTTAAATTAAAAATTTCTTGTATAAATAAAACCGATGTAGCCAAGAATTGAAGGAATGCAGAAATTGGCATGCCCCAAAAAAATCTTTCATAGACAATCTCTCAGATAGGAAGTGATTGGGTTAGAATATTGCTGTGGAATATAATGGGTTGGTCAACTTAGAAAAACCTGGAAAGACTTGGACTTAAGAAGGAAGATGCTATCCACAGATGACAGGTGGAAATAAGCATAGAATAGTCTTACATATGCACGTATGAGTATATATGTGGATATATATGTTTATAGATATCTATTTAGACGTATATATAAATATGTGTATATAATCTTAATTGTATACTTCTTTAGGGTGGAGGGGGGGATAAAATAAAAAGTGCACAGCAGAGAACAAAAGAAAACCAACAAGGAAACAAAGAAAAGCTGGGCACCTTTGCACACAATGTATAATATTTATTACATAGGTTTTCTTGAAATGGAAATTTGTTTTATATTGAATTCTCTCTTATGTTCTATCATGTACATGACAATGTTTTTTTTTCCTTTTCTTATTTTGTATTTAAGTTTAAAATAAATTTACAAAAAAGAAAGAAGGAAGGTAGAGAGAAGAAAAGGAAGGAAGGAAAGAAGGAATGAAGGAAGGAAGGAAGGAAGGAAGGAAGGAAGGAAGGAAGGAAGGAAGGAAGGAAGGAAGGAAGGAAGGAAGGAAGGAAGGAAGATTAAGATTAAAAAGATAAGAAAGAAAACAGAAAAAAAGAAAAGGAGGGAGGAAGATAAGGACAGAAGGAAAAAGGAGAAGTGGGGAAAGAAAATAAGAAAGAGCAGGAAAAAGAAGGAAAGAATCATGACAAACATTGCTGCTTCCAGTCAATATTTTGCTGCCATGAAATTTGGTTCAACAGCTCTAGAGCCTCTGGATGGAGCAGGGTGCATGGCTCCCAATAGCCATTAGAGAGTTAACTAATATTTCCAAGGGCTGGCACATGTTCAGTCAAAAACCTGGCCAACTGCCTGTTGTTTACTGAAGCTAGGGAAGAAGCATCTGCAACATTACGAAAAGCATATTGTAAAAGGCAACACATGCAAATTAAACCTCTTGAGCTATGAGTAAATTGCTGGGAAAATTTATAACTCATTTAATAAAACTTGAAGTAAATACATAGCCCTGCTCCCAGGGAAAACAAAATATTTCCCACAATTCTTTCTTCAAAAAAGGCTCATCGAGCCAAACGGCTCCAATATCCAATATAAATAGTAACTGTGGCACTGAATGAGAATCATTTCAGATCCCTGGGTATTTCCGATATACGCAGGCATTCCAGAATCCCAGATTGGTAGGGCCAGAAGGGACCGGAACAATCAGCCAGCCCAACCCCCTCATTTTACAGAGGCCATCATTCAACCCCTCGCAAAGTGAAGCAGCTTGCCGAAGGTCACAGAGTTAGAAAGTGGGATAGTGGAGACTTGAATTCAAGTCTTCAAACTTCAAGTCCAGTTTTCTTTCCACTATATCCTTGTTTCTTCCTTTCTTTGGGTTCCATTTTAAAAGAAAAGACTTAAATTTAATCCAGGGGAAGTTCTATGTGGATTATAACAATTCTATCAATCCTTTAAAAAGTCACATGTTTTGGATAAACTTGGCATTCCTTTAAGCCCGTCAAATGAACAAACACATACTTAATGAGTGTCTATCATGGCAAAAAGGCAGAATAACATGGCGGATAGAGGAAAAGAGGAGGGAGAAACACAGTACAGCAGCAGAACTCTGGATCTGGACTCCGGATTAGGATCTAATTTCTAGCCTGGCCATGTACTACTCAGTCATTTTGAGTTGGTCAATCCAATTAGGAACAGAAAGAGATGAACTTTAAGGCGACCCCACATTTATGATCCTGTGATGAGTGTGAGGCTTCCAGGCAGGATGACCTAGAGTCAAATTTCATAAGTGACACTTACTAGTTATATGATCTTGGGGACATCATTTAACTTCTTAGTACCTGAGCACTAATTTACTTTAAGTCAAAGGGAAGTCACTGAAATCAGAGGATCGGAAGACCAAAGATCTGGAGCCGGAAGGACCCTGAGAGGTGACTGAGGTTGGTGAGAAATGGATCCCAGGCCCAGAGATCACAAGATTGATACCTTTATGAGCTAGCCCAAGGGTGGGGAGCCTGCAGCCTCCAGGCTACATGTGGCCCTCTAGGTCCTCAATCATGGCCCTGTGACTGAATCTAAACTTCACAGAATAAATTCCCTTCATCAAAGGATTTGTTCTGTAAAACTTGGACTCAGTCACAGGGCCTCACTGGGGGACCTAGAAGGCCACATGTGTCCTTGAGGCCACAGGTTCCCTGCCCTTGAGCTAGATGAGCTCTCTAATTGTAGAGATGAAGAAAAAGAGGCCCAGGGAAGTTAGATGGCTTTCCCAATGGAACACAGAGAGTAAACATGAGGGTTTGACGGGATTTGAACCTAGATCTTCTGACTCCAGAGCTATCTACCTTGGGGCAAGGAGTTTCCACGCTGGGAGTTTATACATAAACATACACATACATACATACATTATATATGTATTAGATGTGTATATATGTAAATATACATGTTATATATGTATATATAATTGTTGTTCAGTCACTTCCGACATTTTTCAACTATTTGTTACCCCATTTGAGTTTTCCTGGCAAAGATACCAGAGCAGTTTGCCATTTCCTTCTCCAGCTCTTTTTACAGATGAGGAAACTAGGGCAGACAGGGTTAAGTGACTTGTCCAGAGTCACACAGTTAGTAAGTGTCTGAGGCCAGATTTGAACTCACAAAGATGAATTTTCCTGACTCCAGGCCAGCACATTCTCTCTCTCTCCCTTCATATGTATGTGTGTATGTGTATGTATGTATATTTGTATTATATGTATATATTTATATGTGTATTTATATTTTTATGTGTATATATATGCACACACATATACATATATATGCACACATGTATCCCAGTTACTATTTTCACCCATGTTCCTGAACGTCATGTGTCTGGACCCATGGGGCACTCAGAAGACATAGCACCTGTCTTTAAAAAGCTTTCATTCTGGTTAGGAAGATAAAATGATCACCAGTGAAAACATCAGGCCAAATACATATATGAAAATTTGAAATTAGGTGGTCTGGAATTCAGCATTTCTTAAATTGTGGATGGGGTCATGACCCACAGTTTAAGAAGCTATGAAAGAGTCGCAAGCAGAACAAGTTTAAAAAGCCCTGGTCTAGATTATAAGCAATAGGAGACCTCAGGGAAAGGTCAGATCTATTGTAACCCACTGTAGACTGAAATCCATTGTTGTTCCACTTTAAGCCTACCTCTCAGTGTTGACTGTGTTAAGAAAAATCAGTCGAGACTTGACTATTCAAAGAATTGTTTAAAAAAGCTGGGAGGGCTTGAGCTGCGCAGAAAGAGAAAGGCCAGTTAGACAACCTGAGAGGATTCCAAGGGGAGAGACGAACATGAGCATGTGTCTATGTGTATATAGTGGGGGCAGGGGAAGACTTGGTGAGGAAATCAATTTGAATAAATCATGGGTTCACCTGCATCTAACAAATATTTATCGATAACCTTCTGCAAAGTGAAGTGGGACAGGGGGGCCTCTTTTCAAGTCTGTCAGCTTCACACTGACCACCCATGATCTTGCCCAAGTAACTTAATTTCCCTGGGCCTCAGTTTCCTCATATGTAAAATGAGGTCTTTAGTTCATCTCTGAGGTCTCTTCTTGCTTCAGAGCTATGATCCTGTGATTGCCCAGAAACAGGGAATCTTAATTGGAAGAAGAGTAGTGTGGCTGAATGAATATAGTGCTGGACTAGAGTCAGGAAAACCTTAATTCAAATCCTGATTCTTACCACAGCTATAATGCCATAGATAAGTCATACTTCTGTGAGCTTTGGACACTCTCTAAGACATTTGCTAAGTTATAAAGGGGTTTTGATTTTGTTTAGAAGTGCTGAGAAACAGCTTCAAGGACATCTACTTTAAGAACATAGGATTAAATGAGAATCAATAGTTATATCGACTCTAGATTTTGTTGTCTTCAGTTAGAGGTTATCAGTCAATAAGCCTTTATTAAATTCCCACTGTATACAAGGCAGAGTTCAAAGTTCTGAGGACACAAAGAAAAAGCAAAGACAGTCCTTGCTCTCAAAGATATCACAGAGGAGAAGCTTATGTGTGACCTCTGAAGTCCTTGACAATTCTGAGACCCTGGGGTTTTCTTTCTTTTTTTTATTTTTTTTTTGTTTGCTTTTTTTTTTGGAGGAGGGAGGGCAGGGCAATTGGGGTTAAGAGACTTGCCCATGGTCACACAGCTAGTATTAAGTGTCTGAGGCCAGATTTGAACTCAGGTCCTCCTGACTCCAGGGCTATCTATTCACCAGACCACCTAGCTGCCCTGACCCTGGGGTTTTCTATTTAGGGCATTCTCTCTTTAGAATGCATGAAGCTTTTCTTCCATCTCTCTTTTGCTCTGGGATGGATCCAAAGTCCCTACTTGGCTTTTATTCTGTTTGTGTAATAGCCATAAATAACTATTACTTCTCTTCATAAAGCAAGTCTTTCCATTCCTCACCAGACTCAAGTTCAGATCTCACCTTCACTGTCCCAAGAGCGATGAAAAGGAAAGAAAAAAATCTGTCAGCTGAGAATAGGGGAATGGGTCTTTGAAACAAAGGACCGTCCTCAATCAGGATATGGTCAGCTTCCTTAGGATGCCATTCTAGTTTGAGGCTTACTGTTATCGTGCTGTTGGCCGGTATTTATATAGCACTTTATGGTTTCCAAAGCCTTGTTTACAAATATTCTCATTTTATTCTTATTCTCTTTCTATGATCTCACAACCAGATCTGTAGGAACAAAGAGAAGGACTGAAGGAGCACACATATGCCCGGCTGCTCTGTATGCAATAGTAGGAATGAGGACTCAGGAATTGTGGGGTAGAGGAACTTTCTTAACTACTGACAATTCCTCTAAGAATAAAGACAGAAGAAGGCTGTTTTTGACGCAACGCTCCAGGCCTCTCTCCAATCTCTCATCTATTTGGACATCACTCAGGCCCATCAGAATCCTGAGACTGCTGTCTGCTGACTGACAACAGAAAGAAAAATTTAGAGGTGTGAGTGAAATGACAGAGCTGTCAGGGCTGCCTCCAAAATGACTCTCTTCTCAAAGAAAAGAGAGATAACTGGAGGGAAAAAAGGAAGAAGAGGAAGAAGAAAATCCACAGAGAGCTACATTGGTTTTGGCATTGCTACTAGGAGGGGCTTCTTAAAGTCTACGAAGTAAATTTTACAGGGTGTTTGGAAGGGGGTGTTGCCCTCTATTTACATTCTGAGCACTTAATATAATAATATAATTATATTAAGAGGGGATATTGTTTGCTTGTTGTTGTTTGGGTGGATTCTGTTTCTATGTGTTTGCCCAAATTTCTTCCTTCAACTCCAGAAACAAAAACATGACTAAATCTTGTACAGGATTTGAGTGGGGGTAAAGGAAGGGATTGATGACCCCAAACTAGAATTCAAATTCATTTATCTTCCTTTAAGAGATCATAGATGGGGGCGGTTAGGTGGTGCAGTGAATAGAGCACCAGCCCTGGAGTCAGGAGGACCTGAGTTCAAATCCAATCTCAGACACTTAACATGAAAACTAGCTGTGTGGCCTTGGGCAAGTCACTTAACCCCAACTGCCCTATCTTTCCCCCTCCAAAATAAAAAGAGATCATAGATGGCATCTTGGTATAAGAAGGAAGGGCATTCCTTCAAGTCAAGAATGAGCTGGGTCTTGACTCTATAACCTCTTTTTTAGAGTTGTAAACAACTCTCCAAGATTCTAAATGGTAGATCACTTGCTAATTTGCAAGGGTATAAGGGGTTTCCACATCTAAAGTTGTCCACACTGATGAAATCACAGGTTTCAAGTAAAAAAAACAAGAAAGTAACAGGCAGGAGTAGAGATAAAGAGACAAAAGAAGGCCATACCTTGAGACCAAGACCTACATTTTAAAAGGAACTACAGATCAGAACTATATTCAATTAGTTACAGTGATACCCTCCCCCACCCCCCAGGCCAGGGTTTCTGTGACTTCAGCATGTCAAAATCCCATGCTTTACAGAAGTTCAGGAAATATGCTAGAAGATGAAGCCAGTCACAGGTCTGACTTGTTTCCCTCCCCCCACCCGTACTTTAGCATCTGATTTCCATCTCCCTTTGGTCCTTTCCAACATCATGTTCCTTTCCCTGCCACACCAACCACGACAATCTTGCTATTTGTGGAGCAAACTACTTTCCAAAGTCAAATGTATAGCGGGCCTCTAAATCAGCACCTCTTTAAACAACAGAGAGATTGTTAGCAAACAAGATCACATTTCAAAGGTTCCCATTTTGATGCTGCAATCCCTAACTTTATAATGCACTAGAGAAAAAACAGATTTCAAATCTCACCCACAGGTCAAGCACAAGCCAGAGAGGAATGCCTTTATGAAGATAATGCCTCGGAAAACCAATAATTCTAATAGCAAATAAAAAAGCAGAGCCTAAGAGATTTCAAGGAAATTGCTGTTTGAGTATTTTTCCAAAGTCGTCTAGGATTGAACCAGACCAGACTAGGAAACCCCATCCGAGCTTGTAAAATGCTCTGGAAAAACCACAAGTCTCCACTAGATTGCTGATTGATGTAACACTTGGATTAGAAATCCACTGTATGAAATACAATTTCCAGAAAGGAAAAGGGAGTTTTTGATGAGCCCAGTGAAGGAGTGATAAAAGCTTCTCTCAAGCCCTCCACTTTGGTATCAGATTGTGGGAAACCTTCATTGAAACAGCCCAACTGAGTCCATTAGCCATCCATCGACAAGTACTGAATAAACCCTTAACACCTCAACTAAGAGAAGGCAATATAATCAGTCCAGACCTTCCTGGGGGGAAATTTGACTAAAAGAAAAGCTTCAGAGGGACTGGTTATCCAATGCTATATGGGAAAAAAGCAGTACCCCCCAAAATGACTCACTGCCATGATCTGAAAAAAAATGAAAAAAGGCTGTTCCCTGCCACAAAAAAGAAATGAATCTATGCTTCTTAGAGTTTTACCCAAACCCAATGAGATCTCAGATCAAGTAGAACTAGTTGTAGATTATTAATAGACCACTCACAGCAACATGGTAAATGGAAAGAACACAGGACGAGGAGTCAGGTGATCGAGGTTCTAATCCTGGTTCTACTATTTGAGTCTTATGACCTTTGGAAATTAATTTAAACTCTTCTGTAAAACAAGAATCATTTTAAGTCTGCAGAGTTGCTCTAAGACTCAAAAAGAAAGATGATGTATATGAAAGCTCTTTAAAATCCATGAAGGATCATATTAATTTACAATAATATTACTATTTACAAGTACTTCTATGAGTCAATGTATTCAGAAGTTGTTGGAGGGATCACAGTCAAGGTCAATCTACTTACATGCTCTCCGGTTTGAGGGCTGGAAGATTATTGCTGGGTAGCAATATTGGCCAAGTGCAGCTCCTTGCACCACTATTCTTGTTTCCTGTTATTTCCTCACACACCTTCCTGCATGAGTCTAGAACCTTTTCTCCCACCAGGTTATCAATTCCCATTCTATTCACAGACCCCAGTTCCTAAGGATAAAGTAGTTGTTGTTGCTGTTAAGTCATTTCAGTCATATCCAACTCTTTGTGATCCTATTTGGGATTTTCTTAGCAAAGATCCTGGAGCGGTTTGCCATTTCCTTCTACAGTTCACTTTACAGCTGAGGAAATGGAGGCAAACAGGGTTAAGTGATTTGATCAGGATCTGAGACCAGATTTGAACTCAGGAAGATGAGTCTTTCTGACTCCAGGCTAGATACAGAGTTAGCTCTCTATCCACTGTACCACCTGGCTGCCAAAGAAAAAGTGAGGTATCATGTAATTCAACATACCCAAAGCAGGAATTCCTTTTATAACACTTTCAACAAACAATCATCTAGCTGCCTCTTTTTAAAGAATTCCAGAAAAGGAAAACAAGGCAAATTTTGGGATGGCTGGAAGGGTTAGGAAGTTTTTGTCTAGGTCCTTAAGTGTAGCCTTTTGACCAAATTCAAATTTATTTGTTAAAATTTGGGTTTGGTCAAAAGGTTGCACTCAGGGACCTAGAAAGCCACATGTGGCTTGAAGGCTGCAGGCTCCCCACCTCTGCTCTAGAACTTCTATCTTTTAAGTGGCAATTGTTCCCTTGGAGTCACACAGAACAAGTTTAATCTCTTCAGTCCATCAATAAGAATTTATTAAATGCTGACCATATGCTTGTCACTGTGTTAAGCACTGGAGGGCCAAAGAAAGGGAAAGGTACAATCCCTACCCTTATGGAGCTCAAATTCTCATCAGGGAAACAACATGGCAAAACTTATATATCTATAGATATCTATATAGATATACACACACACACACACATATATATATATATATAGATACACACACACACACACACACACACACACACACACACACACACACACA
>NW_027187339.1:3136219-3136845 GCF_028583685.1 Petaurus breviceps papuanus | reverse complement strand
ACACACACACACACACACACACACACACACACACACACACACACACATATATATATATATATATATATATATAAGATATGTAGAGTAGATGGAAGGAAATCTCAGAGAGCAGTCATTAACAGTGAAAGGGCTGGACCAGGAAAGATGTCTTGCAGAAGAAGCATATATTTGTGGGGGGGGGGAGGAGAGATTTAGTTGTTGTTAAACATTTACCAGCACATCCCTGACTACAACAAATAGCACAACAGTAGCACTGTAATATGCAATTAAAGCATTCCATTCAATCAAATTTTATTAAGCACCTACTGAATTCAGAATCTGAAGAATGGGGGAGATGAAGTTTAGAGAGGAAATGTTCCCTGCCCACAAATGTATAGGATAAAAAATACAAGGTAATAGTTATTAAAAACTACCAGCAGAGGCAAGTAAGTGGCACAGTGGATAGAGTACAAGTCCTGGAGTCAATAGGGCCTGAGTTCAAATACTGCCCCCACAGACACTTGGCACTTATTAGCTGTGTGTCCTTGGGTAAGTTACTTAACCCTGACAGAAAGAAAGAAAGAAAGAAAGAAAGAAAGAAAGAAAGAAAGAAAGAAAGAAAGAAAGAAAGAAAGAAAGAAAGAAAG
>NW_027187339.1:3122756-3130256 GCF_028583685.1 Petaurus breviceps papuanus | reverse complement strand
GCCTGGCTTTCATCCAATCTCTCAGGAAAGTAATAGTATATAATCAAACATTTAAATGAGCTAAGAGGTCCTCTAACATTTAAAGTTAAATAATTTCTTTCCTAACTCAGCTTTTTTTAAAAAATCTGATTTCTATATAGTGGGTTTTTTTAAAACATGATCTATTGATACAAGGGAGAAAAAAACCTACAATGAAAGAAAATGCAAAAGAATGAGAATATAGATGATGGCAAAACAAGACAGAAGCCAGAGTGGAGTTAATTAGCTCAGCCAGTCAGCATCTGGGTTGATTAAATATTAGAAATTAAAGGAAGGTTTAAAAATAAATGAAAATAAAAAGAGCACCTTGTCCCCTCCCCCCATACACACACACACACACACACACACACACACTTTTTTTTTGCTCTGGGTACAGCACTTTTGGTGTTTTCAAATGGGAGAAACATAATATATTTTTTAATTCAACTCTTGGGAGTCTAATAATGTATTTTCCACATAATAAGTTTAAATAATGAACACAAGGCTACATTTAATTTTAATTCATGTTAAATATGGTACCAAGGCTTACTATACTTGTCACACATACACACATCCTCATTTTCTCAGAAATCTTCATCCCCTCCCCCCCAACAAATGTCACTATGGAGCTCAGAATTTCACAATATCCAGAAGAAGAAACAAACTTAATACTAATTATCTCCTGCATGATCATAAAAAGAACATTAATAAAATGTGGTAAATATCAGTGGTGATCATTACCCAGGCCTGCATTGCCAGAAAATGAAATGCAGGACACCAAAGCATGAATGATTAAAGTGAGCCTGCTGCTATTAAATACATACATATTAGCATATTTGCTCTGTAAGCAAATTAAAAAAAAGTTGGCTTTAAAATCAAGTTGGCAAAATCTTCAAATGTACGTGGATATGCATATAATACCGTGCATTTGTACAACATGTAGCAAAAGTCCTTGGCTCAGAATGAGGAAACTGGAATTTAAATCAAGGTACTATCTGTATGATTAAGAGCAAGTCATGTGAATTCTTTGGGCCTCAGTTTCCTTATCTATAAAAGAAGGGAGTTGGAGCCATGACCTCTGAGATGCCTTCTAGCTCTAAACCCTATAAATCTATAACATTGTGCTTTTATAAACAGTCATGTTCATAGATCATTTGATTCTTGCAACTGCTCTGAGAAAGAGCAAAGAAGGGAGGGAAAATATAAGGAAGGGAGGGTTTTACCTGCAAATAACAGAGGAGGAAATTGGAACACAGACCTCCTTGTGGTCACTGAGCTAGTTGACAGTTGAGACTGAACCCACATCTGACTCCTGATTCACCAGCAAGGTGATCTTCTCATTAAGACACTCTAGAGGTAACTAGGTGGTAGAGAGGATAGAGAACTGGGCCCAGAGTCAGGAAGATATAGGTTCAAATCTGGCCTCAGACACTTACTAGCTGTGTGACCCTGGACAAGTCATTCAACCTCTGTTTGCCAGAATTTCCTCAACTGTAAAATGGAGGTAATATCACCTACCTCATCAGGTTGTTGTGAGGATCAAATGAGATATCTGCTTTTAGCACAATGTCTGGCACACAGTAGTTGCTTTGTAAACGATTATTCCCTTCCCTTCTTCTGTACAGCATATCCCAAAAGTTTTAGTGCAGTTTTAAGCTATTAAAGTTTACTTAACGTAATAATAGCTTTTTCAAACTGTTAAAGCTTAAAACTACACCAAGACTTTTGGGCCACTCCATATTTCAGTAGCACCTAAGACCCTTGAGAGTATTTCATTTTTAAAGTTGTTTATCCAAAGCTTAGTATATGGTCTTATACATAGTAATTACCCAATAAATACTTGCTGAAATAAAGTGAATTAAGTCTTTTTTTGCCTTTTGGAGGGCAATTGGGGTTAAGTAACTTGCCCAAGGTTACACAGCTAGTTTTTTTGTGTGGGTGTTAAGTGTCTGAGGCCCAAACCTGAGGTCTGAGGTCAGGTCCTCCTGACTCCGGGCCAGCACTTCTACTCACCATACCACCTAGCCGTCCCGAGAATTAAGTCTTGTTTGTATTTTTAATTCAATATACTTAGTCCTCTTGATGGATGGACTCAGCTGAATTCATATTTGCTGAAAAAGTAGGAGACACACACAAATTTGAAAACAAATAGCTCAGGCTGATGTTGGAAATGAGAGAAGTAGTATTTGCCTCAGTTTGATCAGATCATCAAGTGCTTGCCTTGAAATCAGGAAGACCTGAGTTCAAATCCTGTCTGTGATACTTGGCTATTTATGTGAACAAACATAAGTCACTTTACTCTCTGGTCCTCTGTTTCTTCATCTGTAAAATGAGGGAGTCCTATGAATTATTTCACCTCTAAGATCCCTCCCAGTCCTCAACCCAGGACACTTTGATCCTATCTTATGACACAGACATGACATTTTCATAGCAGAATATAAGTTTCCCGAAAGAAATTTTTATTTGTTTTATTTTTCTATTCCCCAATGCCTTACAAAGTTTCTTGTAACCAGTAGGCACTTAAGAAATATTTGTTAAATTGAATTGAATGGTATAGATCAAGTACAAGCACCGTCTAATGTCAGCAACAGAAATAATTTATTAGACAATTCATGAATCCAAGCTCTGTTTATAATTCTATTATGAGGCATAACTCTTCATTGGCTAAAGTAAGACCATAGATATGGATAGCAGGTGGCAATATACAACAATATTGAAGTGAGGCATGTGAAATCTTAGCATGTATAAGGAAATTCAAACACATTATTATCCAACAACAGGCATCAATAATAATAGTAAAGTCAGCAATATTTTTGGACCAAATAAACATGATTGGGCTTAAAGAAAATTATAATTGAATGAATTTTACAAGGGATCACTTTTGATTCAGACGATAGGTTCATAGAGAGTTGAAAGGGGCCTTCAAGGTCTTCTAGCCTCATTTTAGAGATGAGAAATCTGAGACACAGAGAAAGGAAGTGACTTTCCCAAGATCACATCAATAGCACAGGCTAGATTTTAATCCAGTCCACTCTAACTCTGGACTCAGCTTTTCTTCCCCTACACCAGGATGATTATGTTAGCTCCTGCTGGGACTTAGTTGGGACATATGTATACATAGATCAATGTTTGTGGCTCTTGAGTCCACAAGGTATCCCTGATGGCTTTCCTATGTAAGTGTTAGGTTCACTGAAAAAAAATAAATCAAAACATCCCATTCTTCCTTAAGTAAATGATAAAGTGTTATATTCCCTAAAACTTTAACCAGGTAAGAACACATCTTCATTGAATTAAATTAATCATAGGCATTACAATGAAATGTGAAAAGGCTTTGATTAATTTAGATGATCTCTGATGAGCCCATAGAGTGATGCTACAGAGGAAGAGTATGTGGATAGGTTGTGGAATCTTGACCATTCCCTATCTTCTATAAAATATAAGACCAATGGAGGTGTCTTGGCAGGAGAGATATCAGCAAGTGCTGAATAAGAAGGCTTCCAGGAAAGTTGCTGAGAAGTTGGATGGGGAAAGGAGGAAAGAGCTTTAGCTTTAGCTTTGGTCTCCTACCCCCACCCCTCCAAGGCTGACTAGAGGAAGACCCCCTGAACTTTGGAGGTCTGAAGGACTTCCCATCAGCATCCCTGGAACAGCTGAGAGCAATGGCTTTAGAACAAAAAAAAAGAGGCAGCTATTTGAGTGCTGGATAGAGTCCTGGACTTGGGGTCAGGAAGATCTAAGTTCAAATCCAGTCTCAAACACTTACTAGGGGCAAGTCACTTAATCTCTGACTCAGTTGGTTCATCTCTGAAATGTAGTTGATTAAAGCAAGGTTCTTTTGAGAATCAGATGACTTTTGTAAAGTGCTTTTCAAACCTTAAAGAGCTGCTTAAATGTTAGCTATTGTTGTCATGTCAGCAAAGGTACTTCCAGGATCTGGGAATTACCCTTTTGTCATAAGCTCTCTCTAATCTTGAGCCTATTTTCTCCTGGGCTGTGTATGAACCTCTAGAGGAGTGTGTCATAGGTTGTGGGGGAAATGTTTTGTACAAACTATAGCACCTTAGTAAACACTCCCTTGTAAAATTTAATTAAGTCTAAATGACTAACTGATTCTCAATAGACAATTCTAGTGGAAAGTATACTGGTGGGGGCTCGTAGCTATATAGCACTAGAAAAAAACATCCTCCAATACCTTAAGCCTATTTAGGATCTTGCAGGGTTGCAGTACCCAAGTCCTAAGGATCTGTCTCATTAGGTGGGAGTTTGAATAGATGCCTGAGAGCATGTGCTAGTACTATAAGGAACAAGAAATGCAAAAGAGTAAGGAAAAAAGTTACCCACATGTACATATTATGTTAACATGTAGACTTTTAGGGTGAGTCACTGAGCTACCAAATACTGGGGTTGTTTTTTTTTTTATTTGGTTTTAGGACCTTTGATTTCAAAAGTGTATGGAAACTGAGGGAAGGAATCTCCCCTTAGCAATTCAAATCAGCATATGTTCTGCCATTAATCATCTTGGAGCACAGTCTGGTGCACTGAGGTGGTACACGACTCTCTTAGGGTCACTCAGGCAGTAGTATGGATTAGGGGTGGGACTCACACTCAGACTGTCCCAACTCTAAGGCCAGCTCTCTATCCCCTGCACCCATTCTCAACCAAACACTGAAACAGACATAAACCCATGCTATGCCACTGCAGAATGATTCAAAATAGAGTCTTAGAACCAGAATGATGCACCATTATTTTGGTTTTTAACATTCCTCCCACCCATGCACCTAAGAACCCCTCATATATTTCTGTGCATCTAAGTGTAAATGAAGCATGTAGACAGAGTACAGAGGAGCCACATGAATGCTATGCAAGGAAGCACCCTTCTACTTGGCCAGGGAAAGAAATTATTTAGATTAGAAAAATACCAAAGTTTAATGTGTTTGACTTAAAAAGGTCAGCCCATAGGAAGAAAGAAAGAGATGACAGATAATATTATATGTGCATATGCAGATACAAATGTAAGATTGTATCATATGTGTATATATACCTATTCACGAAGTAGAAAGCATAGAATGTTCAAACTGGAAAGAATCTTAGAGAATATCTGTTTGACTCCCTCACAGATGAGGAGATTGGGACCCCACAAGGTTTAGTGGTTGACAGTCAGTCTCTCTACCAACTTCCATAGAACCTGGAAGAAAAAATCAGAAGTCACCAAAGTCATGTATGACAAAGGAGATAACATCAAAAGGACCTTTATGTTGTGCCTTCATTTATCTGCATATGTGTTGTTCCCTCCCTCCACCCCTCCAAAGCCATTAAGATCCTTGAGGGGAAAAGATGATTCTATTTTTAATTCTTTGTATCCCTAGCACCTAATAAACTCTTAATAAATACTTATTGTTTTGATTGATTGAGAAGTTGTGCTGACTGTGAATTCAACAGAAATTTATAAATAATAACCTACAATGAACCATTTAGTAAATTCAATATAATTCAATAAACTAAGTGATAAAGAAGAAAAGGAAAAAAAAACAATAGTTCCTGCCCTCAAGAAGTTCAGTTCTTTCTATTTGTAGAGGGTAGAGGCTATACAATTGCTGGTGTCCATGTAAGCAAGCCCTTTAGTGCTCAGCTAGTCCAACGCCTTATTTTTTCTTTGAGGACATTGAAGCATAGAGAGTGACCTGCTCAAGGTTACACAGGGCTGGCATTCTACCTGTTCTCAGACTCCAAATACAGTATCTTTCCCATTGTACCATGCCTCCTCATCTTGTAAGCTGTGTCCCCACTAATGTGCTACAAATTGTAAGAGGCACAAAGTTTAGAAAAGATAGGGTTCCTGTATTCAAGGATGTTACAGTCTAGTAGAGGGAAACAAAATGTACACAGATAGTAGATGTGATCTCACCTTTGCATGTATTCCTTTCACTTATAGAAATCAAAATCCCACCAAGCCTTTTGCTCTTATGTAGCCCCGATCAGTCTTTTCTAACATAGCCAATATTCTCTGAGGTGTGATTCTTTTAATGTTCTGTACCCATACCATGCAGATCACACCTAGCATTCTCACTGCATGATTCACTCCCACTTCCTCTTTTATATATGTGATAGTGTTTTTTTTTTATGCCACTCTCTCTAAACCCAAGTAGTCAGTGGTAACCTTCTACAGCCTACTTACAAGCACACATTCCTTTCCTGTGTCCCCTGGATGGCTGCCAATGCCCATGGTGATCTATTGTAGCATCACTGAGAAAGTGAGAGAGTAACCAGTGGGCAGCCTACAGTTTCCATTGTTGTCCACACAATGTCAAGGAAAAAAAATGAAGACCACCAGTACACTGCATATACCCTCTATGCAGGATTTATAGGAGAATATGTGGAGTGTGGTGGGGGAGGGGGGAGGGAGTCATATAGCATGAGAGTGAGAGAATGCTAATTTTCAAATGACCCAAGGAAACAAACTATTTAAGGCAATAATTCTCTATTTAATAAGAATTAAAGGAAAAACAGAAAAAAACATTGGTAGAAATCAAGATTAGAATATAATCATATACCACAATCCTCATATAATATGCTACAAAAAGTTCCCAAAAATACTCAAACTAATTATAAAAAGATCATACAATATTCTGGCAACTCAAAGGCTTTTGGTTTTCTTGTAACAAGAAAACAATAAACAAAAGCAGATCTGTTCCACTTCAAATCTGTTTGTTGTCCTGCTTCCAGTTTTATTCATTTATTATTTGACTTAATTGGTTCCCAGCTCAAGGATTCTTATTTTTACTTATGCTCATTTTCCTTTCCAATGTTTTTCACAGTTGTGTGAAACAAAAGTGATGTCAATTTTCCTGTCATTCTCCTCCATAATATTTTTCAAATAAGCTTTTTGTTCTAAATTGGTGTTGCTTTTGGCCACCATGTTTCCATGTCTCCTTACTTGGCAATGAGATAAGGGTTTGCTGGTTGAGGTCTCATTTTGCCTATTACCTTGCTTAAACTTAAAAAAAAAAGAAATTAGTTGGCACTGTTATAATTGTAAACTATATTCTTTCTTCTTATTTGGTGTTAATAGTGACCCTTCCTCTAAAGAATTTATGATCTGCTAGCCAATTATCAGTCATTCTCTACCAGTTAAGATATTGTCAATTGCATCTTTAGGTATAGAGGTGTGTGTGATAAAGTTTAATGCTCTCCAGGTTTAATGTTTTTCCAAGTATGTTCTAGAAGGAAGCATTCAATATATATACATGTGTGTTTATATACATATATATACGTATATATGATTTCTGGGCATGATATATAGATAAATATATGCATGATTTGTATAAACATAACACATACATACATGTTTATACATATATGTGTGTATATGTGTGTATGAAGCATCTAGACGTGACATATATCTGTAAGATAGATAGATAGATAGATAGATAGATAGATAGATAGATAGATAGATAGATAGATAGATAGATAGATAGATAGATA
>NW_027187339.1:3104077-3122746 GCF_028583685.1 Petaurus breviceps papuanus | reverse complement strand
ATAGATAGATAGATAGATAGATAGATAGATAGATAGATAGATAGATAAAAACTACAACCCTTTGGGCTATTTCTTCATCCAAAACCGTATTTCCCCCTTTTCTCTCCGATACTTTATCTTTGCCTAGAAATCCCAATATCAGAGCATCCTGATTTAGATTGAAAGTTCTTGTCAAGCCCTTTGTGGAATTTCCTGACTCCTCATACTCTTCAAAAGATGCTGCTCCATAAACTACTACAACTATCTCCCTTATGATTCCCTTGCCTAAATTAATCATAAGCACTATCATGTAAGGTCCCCAAGAGATGCATGAGTCTATGTTTCTTGTTGCTCTTTGGAACAGGACCAGGAAAGCTGAGTCCTGTGACCTAAGACTCTGGGTCAATTCTATCTGAGGGTGCCCCTTGCTTTCAGCCATAGCCAAGATGGATTTATTACTATCACCCCTTTGATCACTAGAAAATCCTCCTATCATAGTACTTTAGCACTAGAAGATCCCTAGTGATGTACTTTCTAACCCCTCAGGAAGAATGGTGCTTTAGGGGCTAGCCCCAGGTCTGCCCATCAGATTTGGGGGTAGGGGGCAAGACTGCCTTTGTTATCACCCTCTAACTTTGAGGAATCAGACAATACTTTCCCCAAATCCCTGTAGATTCCTGCCTCCTGCCCGAGGTCAGCTCTCCCACATCTCCCTCACAGCCTTCTCAAACATCTTTCCCATGCAGATCCACAGCCCACATTTATCATCCCTTGTCTTCTTAAATGTTCTCTTTCTTGGGTTCACAGTTTCTTCACTCTGCTTGAAACTCTTCACTTTGTCACACTGCCTGAAAGTCTACCAGATTCATCTGAGTTAACAAGCTGGCCTACTTTTAAAATGTAAATACCCCTGGGAGGGTTGAGAATGTCAGCCACCTTATCCAGCCTGCTCTTTGTCACAACAAAGAAAGCCAGGGGCACACTGACCTGGACATTCTGGAGGCGTAGAACCTTTAATACACATGGTGGAGTTCAGAAGGCATTCTACTACTACAAGTCCCTAGCCTGATATTCTAAGGACCTTTCCATAAGGGAAAGTGAAGAAAGGGGGGGTGGGGCAGAGACAGGAGGGAAGCAGCTTTCTAGGTTTCCTCTTTGGAAGCTTTAATGTAACAAAACAACCTCAAAAATAAACCATGAGACAGCTTGGCACAGCAGAAAGAACATTGGATTTATAGCCTAAAACCCAAGATTGAACCTCAACTCTGCCGCTTATCTATGTGACCTTGGACAAGTCATATTTCCTGGGTGGGCCTGTTTCTTCATTTACAAAATGAGGGGTTTAGACTAGATGATCCCTAAAGTCCCTTAAAGTTCTAAAATCCTATGGTCTTAGGGACATGTTTATCCTTAATAATAATCATCATCATTAATCATAATTTTTCATATTTGTATTCTGCCTTACAGCTTTCAAGGAATGAAAGCTTGACCTCACAAGAACAGTGATTGATACAGAGTCGCTAAGCGAGTAGGTGAACTGGGGCCTTCTGGCCCTAAGTCCAGTGGTCAATTCCCCTACTGCATACAGCTTCCTCCTTTAGCAAGTGATTGGTCCCATGATCTTTCCTATTTTGCTGCTATTTCTATAGCTAAGCCCATGTGCTACTTCCTGTCGAATTATTAAAACTAGTAAAACATCAATTGACCAGGACCCATGTAAGTTCAGCCTTGAGTGAATAAGAAAATGTGTGCATGACTTTCTTTACCCTACACTCAACCTTCAGTTTTATTTTCAAGTTTACTGATGACTAGTTTTTTTACATCATAGTCCTTTTTGGATATGTTACATCATCATCTTATAAGCTTTGCATCACAACAAAGAAAAACAGCAAAGCAAAAAAGCTAAGAGAGCAGTTATATTTGACACTATATATAACAATCCACGCTCATGACCCATACCTCTCCAGCACAAACAGAGGGTGCACTATGAAAAGAAAAAAGTGGAGAAAAACAAAACACAATCAGAGCAAGGATTTTCTTTTTAAATAAAATCTGTTTTTTTTTTTAAAAAGGAGGAATAAGAAGATGATGAGGTTATGTCCTGTACTCTGGATAGAGTCAATCTAGTAACCTCTGCCTTCTTTAGCCATAATGTTAACTGTTGGATATGAGTCTGCAGAATGTTGACCCTCATGGCCTATAAACATCTCAATCTTGACAACAAGGTTCACCATACTGTACTTACTAAGACAGGGGAATATCCTAGCATGTACATTTTTAAAAGATCTGTTACAGGTCAACCAGAAAATTCAATTAACTAGAATGCGCCATTCCCCAAGCATTCTGGTTAATCAAGGCTTTACTGTCATTCACATTTGATTCCTGGGTTAATTTAATATTTGCACAAAGAGGACAATTGATCTGGCAGAGTGTGCCTAGAGACAGAGATAGAGGCAGAGATGTTTCCCAGAGTAGCCACAGAATGGACCACTGCACATGCTTCCCCTCATCTTTCTGATCTCTAAGGTCCTTTCGAGGGCTGAGATCCCATAATCCTTCCATGATCGATGATCCTTCAGCTCCATTTCCTTTTCTGCCAAACACAATAGAAGCCTTTAAAATGTGTTTCTGTAACAAAACATCATCTTTACCAAGTGGCGCAGGCAGCATTTTTCAGTTTATAAACCTGTAACTCCGATACCGTCTCCCTTTTGCCCTCTGCATAAGACCATAAACATCCCGAGCTCGGTATCATGCCCATTCTTTTTTTTTTCCTAATGGAAGCTCCCTCCTGGATATCTCCAAAGAGAAAGATGTGTCTGGTAAGTGGGAGAGGTCAAACATGAGCATGGCTATTTATTACATCTACTGCAACCAGATGGAACTAACATCATCCATCAAAGAACTCGTCATCCTCATCACATTAGCTTCTTATAAAAAGCCTCCTGCTCTTTCCCCCACAGTCCAGTTCTCACTCCCTCTGTCTCTTTCTCTCTCCTCCTCTCTCCTTCTGTCTCTCTCTCTCTTCCATGCGCTTTCAGAAAATGAACCCTCTCTAACCCCATTGCTGTTCTCCTTAAATCATCACTACCCATCACTTCGTGGCTATTTTTAAACTTTACTTTTATCAATACTCATCCCGTAGCTCGGGGAGATATTAAAACTGTACCGGGGCAAGGAAGGGCGTTTCTGACACTTGCTCCCTCATTCATCAGTTCCTCATAGGCCCGTTGGTGACAATGAAAAGATTTCACAAAGGCGTGCAGCAGAAACTCATTCTCCTGCTCATCCATCATGCTCAACCTAGCAGCGGTTCCACTGACCTAATCTGCAATGCCTCGGTGCTCACTGGAGATTTCTTAAAGGCACTCTTCATTGTTGTTAGTAACAAAGAATAGGCCTGGGCTATTAGATAAGGAGGGTAAATGGTGCAAGAATTAATGTAATATTCCTCCGTTGCCCGAGTTCTGGGTTCAAAGGCTGTGTGGCAAGATTAGGCAAGTATCCTCTCTCACAATGCCACACATAGGCATTTGTAGTTTGGGCAAGGAAGACTCAGGCAGGGAGGTCATTTTTCAAGAAGCAATTGGAATGTAACTAAGGCTAGGAATACCATCATTGATTCATTGCCCATCTTCAATGATAGGTTAGCCAGTGTCTACTGACAAGGAAAGACATTTCCACAGCAACTACTCATAGATTTAAAGGTAAAAGGGATCACCGAGATCAAATCCAACTTCCTAAAAGTCTCCATTTCCTTTGTTGCAAGAACTCAGTCCTGTTGTACAAGGGCAACCAAGGGAGGATCTACCATATCTATACCTGAGAGTCTCGGAGGGTGGTTCTGTGTTTCAGCTGGTTTTTGCTCACATATTGCCCAGGAACCGAGTATGGACTAGGTAACCTCAAAAGCCCTCTTTCTGCCCTGTTTCCATGAAGGAGAGCAGAGATGCCAAATATATAAGCAAAATCACCCAATGAAGCCAAAACCAGATTAAAATGTTATTGGGAAATAGTTACCAAAACACATAAAAATACAATAGCATATAGATAACATTAACATAGATGGAAACATTGTTTTCTAAGTCAACATGTGGCTTATATGCACATTACTGGCCCCTGTTTTTATTTGAATTTGATAACAGTAATATAAAGAGTAGCAATGAGACCAAAGCAACTCTCCAGAAAGGAAAAGAACAAAGAAGCAAAATCCACTAAGGAATTTAGAATGTTGGGGGGGGGGTTGTCTTTTTTTTAAGAGTGAAGGTAAAAAGACAGCCTTATCACAATGACATAATCACAATGGAATAGAGACAGTGGATACACAAAGAGGTAAGAACATCATTACTGTACAAAAATGGGATTTCTCCCCAAGATTTCAGAGCTTCCTATCTCATCATTGTGCACAGATCTGGCCATGCCCCTCCTCTTCTCAGGAAACTTTGGGAGATTTCTACTGTCTACCAAGTAACGCCCAGTCTTCTTTGCTTGGCTTTCAAGGCCTTCCAATGTATTGAAATTTTTATTTAGTATTTGCTCTTGGTGAAACATTATGGTAAACACTAGAAATACAAGGCAAACCAGAACATCCCCTGTTGTTAAGGAGCTTACATTCTACTGAGGACTACCACATGAAGTCAGCAAAATAAATACAAGAAGAAAAGAAGGAAGGAAAGAAGAAAAGAAGGAAGGAAGGAAGGAAAGAAGAAGGAAGGAAGGAAGGAAGGAAGGAAGGAAGGAAGGAAGGAAGGAAGGAAGACATGGCAATTTGAGGAGAGTATGAGCATTAGTCATTGGGGAAATCCAAGAAAGCTTCATAGAAGGCATGGTACATTAGCCAAGCATGGAAATCAAATAATGATTATGAGAGGTAGAGATGTGGAGGCATTATTCCTGGGCATGGGGGATGGCCAGCTAAAAGCACAGTGGTGGAAGATAGAACCCTTAATATTCCAGCTTGCAGGAACATCATAGGGAGTGAAGGGCAGTTATTTGAAATAAGAAAGCTTGGTTAGAGACAGATGGTGGAGAAAAGAAAAGGGAATGGAGGAGGAAAATGTTGTGGAGGTAGAATCAACAGTCTGGGGTCACCCTACATCACCAATCTTATTCTCTGTTACTTCCATCTGTGTGTTATTTCCATTACTCTAGTTTCATGCATTTTCCCCCAAACAAAATGTGTATTTTCCTACTTCAATGCCTTTGAATGTGTTGTGCAATAAGCCAGGAATGTTCTCCTTCCTTTTCTGCACCCGCTGCATTCCAACACACCCTTTAAAGACCTCTCCAAAGGCCCCTTCCTTGAAGAAGCCTTTCTGGATTCCCTCAGTGTATTGTGACCTGATCTCTCTCCTTGCAGATCTCACCTAGCAGTCTGTTTACACTTCTCCAATGTTCTTGTCATGTAAATCCTCAGCCTACCTTTTAAAGCCCTCCATCATCTAACTCCCACCTGCCTTTAGAGTCTTGTTTCACATAACTACCTGTCTTTTACTCTCAGTTCCAGTCCAACTGACCTGTTATACTCCAAACACAACCTTCAATATCACATCTCCATGACTTTGAGCAAGCTAGTCCCCCTACCTGGTATGCACCCTCCTCACCTTTGACTCTCAGAATTCCTTACTTCCTTCCAAGTCTAACTTAGGTACCACCTCTTACATGAAGTCTTCACTGATTTTCTCAGAGGTCTCCACTTGAAAACATTATATACAACTTCACAGACACGTTATATTCACTTCACTGGCTGTGTATGATTATAGATTCAGAGCTGCAAGGGGCTTCAGAGACTATCCAGTCCAAACCCCCCATTTTACAGGTGAGGAGACTGAGGTGGGTACAGAGTAGTTAAGTGACTTACCCCAGATCACACTGATGATAATGGGGGAGGGGAGGAAGGATGATATTTGAATCAACCATTGTCTGATTCTAAATCCATTGCTCTTTCCATTATACCCAGTTGGATGGAAGCTCCTTGAGGACAGAAATATTTTTGTTTGTCTTTGTATAGTACATTACTTAGCATAGGGCCTTGTACAAGTTCTATTAATATGTTGTCACTACCAAGGGAGGGCCTGTGGAGCAATCTGATACCGGTGCAGGCAGCAAGGAGGTATACTGGGGAGAGTACCCTAGAGGAAAGGGCAGAGTTTTCAACAAAGAACCATCTTCCCAGCAGGTCTCTGATGAAGCATGAGGAATAAATTGTGGAGAATGAGACAAGTACAGCTTCTGGGCATCTGACTAAAAGAATTTGAAACACAATTTACCTTGGTCCCAAGGGGCACTGCTAAAGGTTCTGACATACGGAAAGAGTCAAAGACGCCCCCCCCCAAATTGAGATGGGGACAGGGGCAGCTCCCCTGGAGAAGACACTATTCCTAGATCTAGCCTCAAGTATTTTCACAGCACTTTGATAGTCTTCTTAGGTGGGTGGAAAGGTGGGTGGAACAACCCTAAGATATTACATTTATACAATTCAGAAGTATTAATCCATTACTTCCCCCTCTACTTCCCCAACACCTAGCAAATTGCTTGCCTAGTCAGTGCCTAATAAATGTTTGTTAATTGACTGAGTGATATACTCTATCAGTCATCTTTCCTCCAAGAATATCACTTCCTGCCAGGAGTGAAATTCTTTGAACATCCAAGCTCCCAACTCCACAAAGCACTTCTGCCAAATCCTACCTTGGAATAAGCCTTATCAAACCCTCAGAAGACTACGTTTACTCAAGCCTCATCCCTGGCTTCAGTCCTCAGTAGACATTTGGAGGTGACAAATCTGATGCGGGGAGGAAAGCCCTGAGCTATAGGTTACCTGGTTTTATTTCAATGGCTTTTTCCGATACTATTTTCACCTGTTCTTACTCAGACTCACAGGCCCAGGGTAGGAAAATTCTATATATAGGCAGGTTTGTCAAATAAGGACATACCCTGATACTCCCTTCATCCACTAGACCACACATGGGCATGGCTTTAGTTCACAGACCACCTACTTTTTTCACCCCCATTTTCTGCTTATAAAGAACACCTTCAACAACAACCAAAAAAACTGATAAATCTCTTCATTCTGCCACTTACTCTTACAAGGGTTTTGGATTGCTCATCTTTTCACATTAAAACTGTGCCTTCATCCACCAGTAATATGACCCCCTCTCTCCTCTCTTCCTGTTCTAAGCACCTATCACAGAGCTAAATTCACAACAGACACTTGCTAAATAAATACTCATTATCTTGAACTAAGTCATTCATTCATTCAACAAGCATCTATTAAATGCTTACTATTTCAGGGACAGTGATAGGTGCTAGGAACAGAAAGCTGGAAATGAAACAGTCCCTGCCCTCAGGGAATCTTACAATCTACTGGGAGATAAAAGATATACACATATTATTAAATGTCAAAAATGAGACAGGCTGTGATTTCTATAGGAGGGAATACAAAGTATATAAATAAATGCAAAAATAAGCCCGTGATTTCACTGACAGGGCGACCTTCCTGGTGAGGAAACACCTACTATCAACCTAGATTGAGGACTTGTTTTGAGGGGAGGCTTACAGATCACGATTAAGTGACTTGCTCACAGAGTCACTATGTGGCAGAGTTAGATCATGGAGACCAGCTTTGTAGCGAGTAGACCAGGCCAGACTACAAAGGAAATACAAAGCAATTTTGAAGAGGAAATGATGAACAACAGGAAAGACAAGGAACGGTCTCCTCGAAGAGGTGGCAACTAAGCCAAACCTTGAAGAAAAACGGGGGGGAGTGAAGAAGGAGAGCATTCCAAGAATGGGATTGGTCTGTGCTCAGAAACAAGAAGCAGAATGTTGGATACAGATGACAGTGAGTGGGTTGGTTTGATTTGAATAGAGAGTGCATGAGAGAAAGTAATACGTGATAAGCTTTTAAAGGCTCATTTAAAAAGCAAAATTGTGAAAGTCTTAAATTCCCAAATGGAGTTTTTAGTTTATTCTAGAGGCAACAGAGAGCCATTGAAGTTTCTTGAGCAGAATGTTTCAGTCAGAAGGTTATTGCAATGGTCCTGGTGAGAAATGATGAAGGTCTGGATTAGGATAATAGAGTTCTTGCTTTCTTTCAACTCATCTCAAGCACTGCCTTCTACATGAAATGTTTCTCGATCCCCCAAACTGCTGATGCACTCCCTCTCCATATTAGCATGTATTCATTATATATAAATATGTGTATATAGCATATATTGCATATAGCATATGTATACACACCCATATATAAATATACATTAGACATATATCCACTTACATGTATATACATATGTGTATATATGCATGCATGCATATGTATACATGCCTCTCACATTTAAGTGCAAGCTTTTTGAAGGCGAGGGCTAAATTCTTTTTGTCTTTGTAACCCCAACACTTAGTAAAGTACTAGCACATGACAGGCTCTTAATAAATGTTTGTACCGTGTTTCCCCGATAATAAGACCTATCCCGAAAATAAGCCCTCCCCTTACTGTGTAAGGTTCCTCTAAAATAAGCCCTCCCCAAAAAATAAGCCCTATTGAGATTGCTACTGTAGTGAAGGTGATCCCCTGCGCTACACGCTACATTACGGTACCCTCTGTATGCACCGTTCCCCCCCCCCCCGGTGAAACGCACGCCGCACTCCGAGCTGCATCCAATCAGAGCTGCAGCAGTGAGCGCGTCATCCCGTTCTTCCCCAGTGATTTGCTTGCTGGCGCCATTGAGAGCAGTGCCGCGGAGGAGAGCTGAAGCAGGACAACATAAGCCCTCCCCTGAAAATAAGCCCTCTGGTGTTTTTCTTTCCAAAAAAATTAATAAGACAGTGTCTTATTATTGGGGAAACATGGTAGATTGCTTGCTTGCTTGATTGATTGGGAAGAAAACTGAAGGAGGTTAAGTGACTTGTCTAAGGTCAATCAGTGAGTTAGCTGCAAAGCTAGAAGATAAACCCTGGGTGAACCTCCCATACTAACTCATGGCAGAAGCAAATGCAAGGCAATGTCATTTCATACACAATAATGGTCTGCTTCAGCTTGGGGACCTTCCTGAACCTTCAATGGTCCTCAGATCATATGTGGCAAACCACAGGTCTCTAATCACAAACTCCTTTTGGGAACCTCAAAGTTCTTAGGTCATTCTAGGGCAGCAAGGGGCAGTCATCTTGTAGTCACCCCAGTTTCTTGGTTTGTCCTCCCCAGGACCAGTGAAACCAGACTTCAACAACTCTGGATTGTAATCATTCTGATTCTCCGTTCTCACAACTAGAAACAAAGCCAGAAATCTCATCTTATTTCCTCCAATAAAATGTCCCGATGTCATATGCCAGCATGTGAGGTATATTATCCAATGTGTTAGATTACAAATTATTATTGTAGTAAATATAGTGAGCTGAAGATGCATCGTGTCAGGGCTATTTATGGGTATGATCTGCCCCATTTTGAGGATGGGGCACCAGAAAGCACTATAAGAAAATTAATCTAAATCAGGCTAATGCACATTCTAGTTGGCAGATTAAGGTCTTTGGAAACCAGGAAAGAGATGAAAAAGTGAAAAAGCATAGAAGGGTTGCAGAAACAAAGGAATAAAGTCCCCAGTGTCCCCAAGGCAAGAAGCCAAGGCTGATTTCTCTTTTTGCTATCAGTGAGGGTGAAAAACATTTATTCAAGAAGCATCTGGGGGGGAAATTACCCCTAAACTTCCTAAAAATATTTCAATATTTTGGAAAATTAAGAAAATTTTCTTGGCTTATATTAAATCTGGGTTATTTACCATGCATCTAACACCTTGCAAACTTGGTAAATCCTTCCATCCAAAATAACCTTTATTTATTCTAGCTGACAGGGTTATATCCTTAAAATAATTTTTAAAAAACTATGAACTTATTGTAAGAGGGAAAGAAAGAAAGAACAAGAAAGAAGAGAGAGAGAGAGAGAGAGAGAGAATGCACGACATATCTGAAGAAAACCATTTCAGAATTTTTCTCCAACACTTATCTCCAAAATGGCCCATTTGATTCATGAACATCTCTAATGTATATCATCAGTGACTGAAGGAGTTTTTTTATATGATTTTTGACAATTTAACAAGTCCTCCTGACAAATTAAATGGTTGTGTTGACAACTTAACTGTACTGCCAATCAATATTTTCAATTACTTTCATTGTCATTCAGAAAAAATACAACACGAGGTCACACAGTGGTAAAACCAAGGAAAGAAAAGAAAACGATGCACATTCAGTGTTGGGGGGGCGGAGGTAAGGTGGGAGGAGAAACTTAAGCTAAACTTTGAGACACAACCTACAGTTTCTGGGTTCTCAGGTCTGGGCAGCTCCCTGAGTCCCTGAGATATGTTCCTTCATTGAGCTCCCAGGGGGGCTACTCTGTATGGCTTTGAAATGGAATTGCCTCCCTTCCTATCAGCTATTTAAAAGTCATTAAACTTGAGCTCTGCCACACAGGATTTCATTAAAAATCCCTTCTTCCTTGTGTCTGGTTCTTTAGCGTGTTTAAATGGCTGTCCAGAACCCACCCCCACTCCCCAACCAGGTTAGCCTAGGAGTCAATGGGTTAGTTTGAAAAATTCAACCCATAGACTGTCAAGTCAGAGGTCAGCCTTCTTAAGGTTTCAACGGGGGTAGCAAAGAATCAATATTTTTAAATGTGTATTATCCCAGAGGCAAAGAGGTTCATCACAGAAGGGAAATAGGTCATTGAAGTAGTTTCCATATTTTCCAACTCTTGTATTACCAGCCTCCCTGATAATCATGACAATAATACAGGTAAGAGGAAAAAGTAAGAATGAGGTATATTTAAATGGCCTTTCACATAAAGGACTGAAAAGGGACATTCTAAAGAATACGTACCAATGCCCAAAACCAAGAGATTTGAAAAGGCTAGTAACTGGGGTGCCTTTGCAAGCCCCCAGTATCATCCAAACCCACAGATCTATGAGTAGGGAAGGGTCTGACCTGTTGCTAGGAAGCTTAGAAGCTTTACCATATCTATTAATCTTCTACCCTCATTAGTTTCATCTCCTCCCTACCCACCTTTCCCATAATGCCATTTTCTGAACAATGCGTAACTTTGCTTCATGCTAGCCTCCCACTTGGAATGTTCTCCCTCTTCCTCTCTACCTAGCCAACAACTCCATCCTTTGAGATTCAGTTTCAAGCACCCCTTGTCTTCTTGGATCCTTGCCTAAATATTCCAGCTCACAGGGATCTCTCCTGTCATGGACAGCTATCTAACAGTCACTAGAGGAAAGAGAGAGAGTGAAGTAAGCAGAACCATTGATTACAGCAATGTAAATGGAAACAAAAATGTAAAATTTGAACATTATATAATTATAATAAAGTTTGGCCTCAAAAAAAAGAGTCGAGAAATTGCAGGGGTGGAGAACTACGGGTGTAGAATACTGCCCTAAACTGATATTTTTCTTCCTTTTTCTTTAACTTTATAATAGGTGTTTGGGTTTTTTTTTAATGAACAAATATTCATTTTTTTTCCTCTCTCACACATCTGCCAACATTGACAGGGGTAAGGGGAAAGAGGAGTAGAGATTCTTCTAACAACTATGCATAGTCAAGTAAAACGTGTTCTGATGTTGGCCACATCATATATGTGTGTATATCTATCTATCTATATCTATCTGTCTATCTATCTATCTATCTATCTATCTATCTATCTATCTATCTATCTATCTATCTATCATCTATCTATCTATCTATCTATCTATCTATCTATCTATCTATCTATATCTCTATCTATCTATCTATCTAATTGTGCACATCGAGTCCACAGAGGTGTGTGGCTTGTGTTGATTAATGTTCTTAAGTCTTTCAGAAGTGTTTGTTTTAACAATATTGACATTATTGTTTATGTTGTTCTCCTGTTTTTCAACACTTCATTCTGCATTAATTCATAGAAGTCTTCCCAGATTGCTCTGAAATTGTCCCTTTCATCATTTTTTTATGGCACAATAATATTACACTGGGGACAATTAGGTGGTGTAGTGTATAGAGTACTTGCCCTAGAGTCAGGAGGAACTGTGTTCAAATCCAACCTCAGATAGTGACTAAGCTTAGTGACCCTGGACAAGTCACTTAACCCTGTTTGCCTCAGTTTCCTTATCTGTAAGATGAGCTGAAGAAAGAAATGGCAAATCACTCCAACATCTTTGCCAAGAAAATCCCAAATGGGGCCACAGAGTTAGATATGACTAATTAAGTCAACAAAGCAACAACAACAAAATATCCCACTACATTTACACAGCATAACTTATTTATCCATACCCCAGATGATCCCTACCCCTTAAGTTTCTAGTTCTTTGCTACTTCAGAAGGAACTGCTATGAATAATTTTTGCACATATGAGTTCTTTTCTTCTTCCTTTGATCTTACTGGGGAATAGGCCTAGGAGCGGCATTTCTGTGTTAACTGATATGCAGAGTTTGGTACGTGGGGACACAATTCCAAATTGTTTTCCAGGATGGCTGAGTTGATTTACGACTCCAGCAACTATGCACTAATATACTAGTTTTCCCATAGCCCCTTAAAAATTTGTGATTTTTTGCTTCTCTTACCCCAGGGATTGCTCTCTGGGTAGGACGAAGGGATACAATGAGAAATAAATGTGAAATAAAAACAGAAGACACCAAAAAATATGTAACAAAAAAACAAGTCATTGATACAATACTTTGTTACTACTTATTCTTACTCTAAATTCCATACCATCTTGTATTTATTGCTATTATTATTAAAACATTAAATATATTAAGTATTTTGTATAGATTAGTTTTGTCTCCCACCAAGGCTAAAAGCTCTTTGAGGCCAAGAGTAGTATCTTCTGTCTCTCACAGTTCATGGTAGAGTCGAAGCATAATCATGTTTCAAGCTGAGAGAGACATTACAGATAATCTCTCTAACCCACTAATTCACAGGTAAGAAAGCTGAGATCCTGTGATTTTAAATTACTTGCCCAAGGTCAAACAACTAATAAATAGCAGAGTCATGTTTTGACACCATATCTTCCAATTTCACATCCAGAGCCTTTTTCATTAGTTAACTTTGTCTCTTGGAATTCAATAAATATTAACAGAATGAATTAGTACCACTGTAGTCATTAGTAAAACAAACAAATATACAAAAACAAAACTAACCAACCAATAGTCCCTAAGTCTATCACTAAGTTCCAATACCATAAGACCCAGTGGAACGTAGATTCTAGCCATTACAGACTGGCTAACTGCTTAATGAGATGGGGGCAAAATCCAGGCTTCTATCTGTCTGTGTTTATGTCTCTGTCTGTCTGTCAGTCTGTCTCTGTCTGTCTCTCTGTCTCTATCTCTTTCTGTCTCTGTCTTTCTGTCATCTCTGTCTCTCTATGTGTCTGCCTTTTGTCTCTGTTTACAAAAGATTGGTCCTAAGGCAAGGCTTCCTATTTTCTTGGCAACAAGATAACTTAGAGAAACATCCCCTATAAGAGTAAAAGTCCAAGAATCATCTAAGTTTCAAATAATATTCTTTTATTCAAGAATTTATTAACTGATTCCTCAGAAAGGGGCACAATGTTACTGTCAGTATTTGATGAGGAATTTTCACTGCTTACTGGAACCATCACCTAGTCCACTCCCTCATGGAAGCCCACTAATAGATGAGTTTTAGCCTTAATTTGGCAGGGTGCAGGATGTCACCAGAACTTCTCTAGGTCATCTCCATACCCAGCCTTATTTACCAAGACTATTATCCCCACCTCTTCCCCAGGAGAACTTTGGACTCCCACAGGGAGTGATTGAAAGACTTTACCTTATCTTACAAAATCAGTTGCACTTTGGTCTCTATTCCTGCCATCTCCAGATTGCAACTATATGCATATTCGTCCCTCCTTTGAGCTCCCATTTATGTTTGATCTTCTCCTTTTAGAATATAAGCTCCTTGAGGAAAGGGACTGACTTATTTACTTGTATTTGTATCCTAGAATTTAGCACAATATTAAAAAAACAACAACCAGGGGATAAGAGCTAAATTCTGTTTTGTCTGGTCTAAAAAAGTCCCTCTGCAGTTGGCCATAGAGCTTACCCCATGGTACACCCAATTCTTGATTTCCTATTTTCCTCTTCTATTCAGTGTATGAGGCTAGGTTGCCCTGAATCTGTTCCCAACAAGGATTCTCAGAGGCATACTCTTTTCTTCTTGGCTGTAGCATGTGTGTGTGTATGGTTTTTTTTTTTTCCCCCCTAAGGTCTTAGGAAAAGGCCCTTGAGGCTAGAATATTAAGACTGTCACTGTCACCCCCAAACACAATGTGGAAGAAAACCAACCCTGCTGTATGATTGCAGTCAGGATTTATGTGCTCTCAGAAGAGGTGATCAAGGTCCCTTATAAAACTGCACTGCATTTTGGGGGATGGCAATTACAAAAGAAGTATTTGAAGAGATGCCAACTTGACTCAATACACCATGGTGCCCGTGGCTTGCTTTCTTTTATTTTTCAAAGAACACCCTCTACCCACCTTTGTGAGCTTATGTTTTTCAACATCAGTCATTTAAAAAAAATTTTTTCAGATGTCCATCAGTTCTACCAAGGTGCAAAATGAAATAAAAACATGTATTCTGTGAAAACACCCAGTATGGAAGTTTATCTGGGGGAAAGACTAGGTCCTCAAAGCGGATGCCATGGCTTGTGTTACTAGAAAACCAATGGATTCTGCTCAGTTCTGTTAACCATCAGCAATTATCTTCCTGTCAAAGCTAAAGGTAACAAATTTCCCCATATCCAGCAAGGCTATATCATCAACTGGACACCAACATCATCTGACGGAAAGTAAATCACCGAGCAGCCCACGGCGCTGACAGACAAATGTGCTGCCTCAGAAAATCCAGGCCTATCGCTCAGAGGGGGGAAAAAGGTTCTCTCAGCTGGTCTCTCCGAGAAGAGATTAAATGGTGCAGATGCACTAAGTACAGTATGGAGCAAATCCTAAATATGAGAATTATTAATGGACTTTACACTGGCCTTTTTAATCTGTTGCCAACATATGCTCATCTATTTTACCTTGGTCTGTCTTGCCTCCTGACGGACATTAAAGGCAGAGGCTGTGCATTATCCCAGCCTTAATCAGAGCCAACAGCTCAAGAACAATGTACCTCTACCTATCAAGCAGAGAACGTTTTAGCAAGAGCTGTTCCTTTATAATGAAGACTGTGTAATAAAAGATACCACTAATATGTCCTGTCCGTATACTTAACAATAACATTCATTCCGTGATATGCTCCATAATGGGGATATCAGTTCTGAACCTGCTCACTAACAAAGTGCTGCATTATCACAAGGCAATTGGAACTTGGCTGGAATTCCCTGATAATCGGTGCTTGGAAGCAGCATTTCCCCCCCAAAGGACACACGGCATAAATGTCAGGCTGTACAACAGCAAAACTACCACTTAAAAAAAAGCCACCTTTAACCCTCACAATCACCAATGGTCTTGGGGAACACACAGATTAGGCTCTATTATGTAAATGGCTCTCAAGGGAATTCCTATTTTCAAGATTAACATGTGTACCTGTAGCTACAATCACAGCGTGTGTATGCATATGTATGACCATTTTTTGAAATATTTCAGATCTCAAAACCAAGGGGCATGGAATGCTACCGCATGCTTCAGACTATGAAGGTATGATAGAAGATAGAGAAGACAAAGCTTGACCCTCAGGGGTATTTCTAACTTCCTTCAAAGCACAGTTTGGGTGTTCTCACCTAAGAGACCTTTCCTGATCCACCTTCCCCTGTTGAAGAGACCATCTTCCACTGGAAATTACTTTATATTATTTTGCATATTCTTTGAACTTGTGTATTCTTTGTATCTCCTTAAGTACATTTTGTATCCGTGTTCCCAAAGAGAATGTAAGTTCCTTGAGGGCAGGGAATGCTCAGAGATGTGCTGGTAAAAGTTTAACAAATTTGAATCACCTCAAAGCATGATTTTTAAAAAATGTTTAATCTGCCTCATATATGCATATATATAGATATATAGTAATACTTTCTCTCCATAACTAGCCAGTCAACAAAACAATAAATTGGGCCCTGGTTTCTAGCATTTTTTAATTTCTGAGGTATAAATGTTCACATTGAAAATTTAACAATCAGCTTGAGAGTTAGTACTGGCTCCAAAACACTGTGGGGATTAATTTTTTATTTTTTGTCTCTGTAACCCTAATAGCACAATGCTTCACACAAAAAAGGGTTCTTAGTATGGCTACAAAATGGAAGTGGACCTCCTCTACTTCGATGGACAAAAGATACATACAAAGGGAACAACTAAGGGAAGATGATAAGAAATCCAAAATAGCTGAGTTCAAACCTTGCCTCTGACACATACTGACTATGTGACCTTGGGCTCATCTTTTAAGCTCTTGGTGCCTCAGGCAACTCTGAGACTACCTATTATAGATGAGTTGCCAATATGCCTTAACAGAGGGACTTTTCACAGATAGAATTCTCTACATGAATCAAATAACAGGTATAGAAAAACAATAACAAAAACAACAATTTTACCTCCTCCTCCTCTGATTTCTTTAGGATTATAAAACACTTTCCTCACAACAACCCTGCCAGGTAGGCAACTATTGTTATATCAGTTTTCTAGATGAGACGTCTACAACTCAGAAGGAAAGTGACTTGCCCATGGTCATTCAGAATGTAATCAAGTGAACAAATCTGCAGGACAGACAAGTGTGATGATGTGTAAGTCATATATCATTTATTCTGGTGTATTTGTACTCTTTAGTCTCTGTGACACCCTGTATGTACCTGTAAGAAAGCTATTAAGATAAATGATTGGATTTAGGGAACACTATCTGGTGCTGGTACAGAATGCTACTCAAGAGATGCAAACTATGACCCTGACCTCATCTGCATCTTATTTTAGACCTGTGAGTTAAATGGTCTCACAAACACTGATTCTTAATTATTCTAGGTAAGAGAGGATAGAGAGAACTTGGATGTTCTACACCTACAGACAACCCAGATTTGTATAAAATGCATAGGTCTAAGGTTACCAATAATTTCTTTGTTTCTTTTTTTCTTTTTGGAGGGCAATTGGGGTTAAGTGACTTCCCCAAGGTCACATGGCTAGTTTTTGTGTTAAGTGTCTGAGGCTGAATTTGAACTCGCGTCCTCCTGACTCCAGGGCCCATGCTCTATTCACTGAACCACCTAGCTGCCCCTTAGCAATAGCCTTTTATGAGTCTTCATCTTTCTTGAGCTTTCAGTAGCATTTGACACTGCTGACCCTCTCCACCCCAACTTTGACCTTCTTCCTCCTTTGGTTTTCAGGACAATGCTCTGCTGATTTCCTCTTCTGAATTACCTGACTAATCTTTCTAAAGAACTCCTATTCTGTAAAACCACTCATGTTTCCCTATCATGAGTGAGTAAACACTGGTATTCTGTCTTGGGTCCTCTTCTTTTTTCCATGTATACTCACTCTCTCATCTACTCTCATGTGTTTAACTACCAGTTCTAAGTAGAGGACTTACAAATCTATACATCTATCCTTTATCTCTCTCCTGAGTTCGTCTTATGTCAACAATTGCCTATTAGACATTTCCTATGGGATGCCCCATAGGTATATGAAACTCAACATATCTACAACATAACTCATTATCTTATCTCCCAAACCCATCCTACTTCCTAACTTCCTTAATTCATAAGATAATGGCACCACTGTCCTCCAATCAACCTAGTTCACAACCTCAGTAACATCCCTGAATACCCAACTGTCCCTCTAGTCCTCAAATCCAATCACTTACAAAGCTTTGTCAATTCTACCTCTCACATCTCTCCTCTTCTCTCCATCCACCATACTAGGTTAGATGTACATTCTTTCTCACCTAGACAAGTTGCATCTACTTAAGTGCATTCTGTATCCCTATTCCCAAGGCTCCCTGAGGACAGGGAATACTCAGGCCTGTGCTGGTAAAAGTTTAACAACTGGATTGCCTCAAAGCATGAATTTTTTGTTTAATCTGCATCATACATACATATATGTAGATATATAGTAATACTTTCTCCACTGTGTTCTTAAGTCTCCTAATATGTCTCCATTTCCAGTCATTGCATTCTCAAATACATCTTCCACACAGCTGATCAAATTACCATTCCTTCCTGTGTCTGACCATGTCATTCCCTTACTCAAAAATCTTCAGTTGCTACTAGGACAACATGTAAACATCTATTAGAATAAAAGCTCCCAGGTAATTGGGATTGTTTTATGTTTGTGCCTGACACATACTAAAAACCTAATACACACTTATGGGTTAAGTAGGTGCTAAATAAATGCTTACTACACTGGATTAAATTACTGATGCAAAAGCCAATATATAGTGAAGAGTGGTTACTTTAACTATGGGAATACCAATCACACACACACACACACACACACACATATCCACACACACAACATACAAAAAAGATAACTCTCATCCAGAGGAAAGTTACTAGGCTTTAGAATGGAGAAGGGTACACCCAAGACCTAGTAAGCAGGGGGAGTGGAGAACAGGGGCTCCAAGAGGCAATACAGGGAAGGACAGTCCATGTTTCCTTTCCTTTCTTTTCTTCTTTCTTTCTTTCTTTCTTTCTTTCTTTCTTTCTTTCTTTCTTTCTTTCTTTCTTTCTTTCTTTCTTTCTTTCTTTCTT
>NW_027187339.1:3100460-3103977 GCF_028583685.1 Petaurus breviceps papuanus | reverse complement strand
ACCTTCCTTCCTTCCTTCCTTCCTTCCTTCCTTCCTTCCTTCCTTCCTTTCTTTCTTTCTTTCTTTCTTTCTTTCTTTCTTTCTTTCTTTCTTTCTTTCTTTCTTTCTTTCTTTCTTCCCTTCCTTCCTTCCTTTTTGTGGAGGGCAATTGGGGTTAAAAGACTTGCCCAAGGTCACACAGCTACTTTTTGTGTTAGGTGTCTGAGGCAGGATTTGAACTCAGGAACTCCTGACTCCAGGGCCTGTGCTCTATTCACTGAGCCACCTAGCTGCCCCCCCAAATCCATGTTTTAAGGTGGATAGATATCAGAATCTTTCCCAGTAATAATGGGAAGAAAGAATATGTGGGCACTGGAAAACTAGAATGGCAGGAGATGGTATCACAGAGGAAGGAAAAAACATGTAAAGGAGAAGCTGGTGCCTCTAAATTTACAGACATATGCATTTTGTGCACTGTACAAGAGAAGATACTTATTCCTCTTTGCTTAATGTTCTAACCCAACTGGTCATGGCTGAGTCAAAAGGAAGCAACAGAATTGGGGCAGACAGTCTCAGCTGTCCCCTTCCCACTCCCTCCCCCTTTTCTACAGGAGGCTCCCACATCTTCATTTCCCCTCTCAAATTAAATTCCAGAGTCTGATCTGATTTGTCACACAAGAAAATGAGGTCATTGCCCTCCTCATGGCAGATAACAGTCCAAAGACTCCTCCCAACTCAACTTCATGCCTTGTGGTAGCACAGGTGATTCTGTCGCTCAGGAGAAAAGGTCCCAATCAGTTCCTCCGTTTTCCCCTCATAGTCATTCTTTTGGGGCGCACTAACAGATCAGCAGCCTTCAGATTCTCTGAGGGGTTCAGTCAAACCCTGAAGGCATTCATACAATGGGAAGGCAGTAAAGCAGCTTCCCTTTGAAAGGGAGAGGGGGGGGGGAGGTAACAGTCAGCCCTGGCATCCTGCCACCACTTTGTCCTAGCACTGGCACTCACCTGGGGATATTAAGCCTGCATAAAAGAAGGAAAATGGATCCAATGTTTTCCAGTAATTAAAGGGAATTGATATGGAAGAGGGAATAGATGTGTTCTTCTTGGCCATTGAGGGCAAATCTTGGTGAAAATGACCAGGAAAATAAAAGGTTCACTTAGGTTGGATATAAGGCAAAAAGTGGTATGCACAGCCTCTGGAGTAGTGACTTGCCCTCCAGTAGAGGTCTTTAAGTGAAAACTGGATGTCCACTTATGAGAGGGACATTGTAGAAAGTTCAAGTAAGTATTAAAAGAGATGGCCTAGGTAATTCTGTGACACAGGTAATCACAAATTATTTACCTACTGGCCTATGGACCTTTGCTGTTGCCAGTAATTTTTCAGTGGTGTCCAACTCTTTGTGACCCCATTTGGGGGCTTCTTGGCAGAGATACTGGAGTGGTTTTCCATTTCTTTTCCAGCTCATTTTACAGATGAGGAAGCTGAGGCAAACAGAGTTAAATGACTTGCCCAGGTCGCACAACTAGTAAGTGTCTGAGGCCAGATTTGAACTCAGGAAGGTGAGTCTTTCTGACTCCAGTTCTGACCCTCTATTCACTGCACCATCTAGATAGATGTCCTATGAGTCAACCATCCACCAGTCGGCCTAGTGTACCTAGAGGTAGATCATAACTGGTCTGCTAAGCAGAGGGAACTAATTTCAACTCTCTTTTTTTTAATTAATGGGGGGGGTAAAGTAATAGAATAGTTTATTAAAACAACAGAGAATCCACAAATTTCTTATACTTGGTTGGCAATCATATACATATCCTTCTTTGGATCCCTCACATAGAGAACTGGTGTTCAATAAATATTTGTTAATTGATACATTCACTTCCATTCTGCAGTAACTAACTTCTTAATTATGTTTTACAGAGAGTGATATTCAAATTAGTTAATTGGCATTCCCTGAGTTCCCATCAACTGATGGAAATCCAAGAGCCACGCTGGGGGGACAGGGAGAGACCATTTGGTGATTAAACATTCATGAAGCTGATAACCCACAAAGCAGATAAATGAGATCTGACTGTATCTGACTTAGGACCATATACCCTGTCGGGCTCTTTCACTCAACATCCCAATGAGTGATTCAGCCAGGCTGCCTCATGCCAGGCCCTCTGGCTGCCCCCCAAGGCAATGGCAGACCATCCCAGAGCCAAGCTGCTTGCCAGTGGCACCTTGCACTCCCCAACCCATCAGGCTGTGGCACCTCAGGCATGAAGTGGCCCACATCGTCACATGGGCTTCGCCTTCTAGTGAGTACTTAAACTTAAAACATAATCAAAACACCTGTCACGCTGCATCAGTATGATTTATATCACAATACACTAGTACCATGACATTGTGGCTACAGGCTAGTGAGTGCTACAGAGGGAGGACATATTTACCTACCAGCAGGAAATCTCACACAGAACCACTTCAGACCTTACTTGTCTACATATGTCTCAGCTAATCTTATTAAATACCTGGTTCCTATTAAAAAGGGGCCCAGAGTTCAGCCAATCCATTTTTCTCATCTTCTGGCATACTTCTGGCTGGTGAGAAACTCTACCACTAATAACTTGGAAAGGGTCAACTTACCAAATTCATCATGGCAGATGCAATGCAACTTGACTCTGGTGATTTCTCCCATACCCAATGCATGTGGTTAACAAAGAATAAACCAAAAATAGGCTTTATAATCCCAACCTTGGAAATTAGTTGCTTCTCCCCTTAATTGCTATTTTGGCTGATTATACCTGCCTTTAACTTCCTTGAGAGTGGTTAACTAACAAACTGGTTATTACTGGCTTCACAGAGATTAGAGGTTAAACAAAACCTGATCCTAAGCTGTAACTAGGAGCCATTTGAAATGTTATTGGTTATTATAAAAATACATGGTAATAATTCCCTCTTTAATAAAAGGGAACCTGTGTTTAGTGGTCCCCAGCTTCTTGTTTAGTCTTTGGGAAGGAGATGTGGTCATGACAAATAGCTCTGAGATTATGATGGGCATCTGGGGTGAGTAGGCACAAATAAACACTCACCACTTAGCAGACTCATAAAAATATAAAACTATCACCACATTTACAATTACAAATGCATAGTTTATGGGTTATAAGCTTCTCATTTCCTAGAGGAATTTGCTAGGTTTGTCTAGGGTTGGGGAGAGGGGGAGTAGTAGGTCAGCGAACCCAACAAAGATCTATCTTGGATGGTACCATTCCACAAAGACCTCCATGGAAGAACTCATCTCCTCCAAAAGCATTAGATATCCAGGGAAAAAAGCCCTCACATTCACCTTAGGGAAGTAAGAAATGGCAACATTCTCAAGCAGATGGTGCATTCAAATTATATATACACACATATATAATATCCATATATATATAATATATATAAAAAATAGCCACTTATATAATATCTGTGTGTATGTATACTATCTTTAGGTAGGTAGGTAGGTAGATAGATAGATAGATAGATAGATAGATAGATAGATAGATAGATAGATAGATAGATA
>NW_027187339.1:3078335-3100450 GCF_028583685.1 Petaurus breviceps papuanus | reverse complement strand
ATAGATAGATAGATAGATAGATAGATAGATAGATAGATAGATAGATAAAAATGCTCAAATATCAAAACAAAGTGGACAGGGAGAGGTAATTGAAAAACATAATAAACAAAAATCCCCTTAGAAAACTTAGAAATTCTGTTTCTGAAGAAGGTCAGTTGGACTAAACTGAATACGGGGAGAACCTAAGTCATGTGCCCAAGGTTATCAAAGGTCTCTATCAATGAGTACATTGTTACAGATGTAACATTGCAATAGGCTCACTACCAATAGCCTCCTAATTGGTCCCCCAGACTTAAGTCTTTCTCCTCTCCAATCCAACCTTGAAACGGTTGTCAAAGGGATTGCCCAGTAAATTCTGGAGTCTTCTTACTACTCATGAGTTCAAATATAAACATTTCCTGTTTGATATTTAAAGTCCTTCATGACCTGGCCCTAACCTACCTTTCCAGTCTTATTTTACCTTATTCTTCTTCATGTTCTACTGTTATCTGACTGGTCTTCTAACTGTTCCCCCCTCATGAAATTTCATCTCCTAACACCATACCTTTGATCAGGCTATATGTGCCTGGAATGCACTTCTCCTTCATCTCTGCCTCTTGAAATCCTTAGCCTCCTGCAAGGCTCTGGTTAAGTCATTGTTCATCTCACTTGACTGTTAGTGTTTTCTTACCACGAGTTACCTCAGATTTATACTGTATATGTGTGTGTGTATATTTATATATACATATACACACATATATGTTGTCTTCCCTGATGGAATTAATCTTATGGGAGAAGTAATTCTTTCATTTTTGTATGTCTCTTCAGAGCTTAGCACCATTCTGGTCACATAGTAGGCATTTACTAAATGCTTGTTGATTGGTTGATTGATTGGCAGCTGATCCTTGATCTAAAACCGTTCCCAGGTTAGTCTATAATTCCATTTCTCCTAAAGAGAGGTTGATTGGTTGATTCCTGGAAATTATTTACACTCCTATTCTCAATGAGGAGCATCAAGGACTTGGAATCAGGTCTTTTTGGTGAAGGAGGAGTACCAAATTGTGCCAGGCTTTGGGTATAGAGGAAATTGGGGGTGAGAGCATGTTGTCTGGACTGAAGGGTAAGCCATATAATCACCAAGAAAGTAAGGAACTACATAAACCCCAAAGCCAGGAAAGCTATGGAAAACCCAAGTGGTAATAAAATCTTTATGACTCCCTCCCTCCTTAAGTGGCCTGTTCTGCTTTTAAATTAAAAGTCTTTCTCTACTTTTTTTTAACATCACCAACAATAACACTTTATGGAGCATTCTGCTTTCTCTGGGCAGTTTGTAGTCATTAGTTATTCCATCTGTATAGGGGCCCCAGGAAGTAGGCAGGCTAAGGGCACATTTACCCCCTTCTCCTGGCATAGAAGAAGAGCAAACCCCCAGATGGCAGGTGACAACAAAACTCACAGATATTCAGTAAATTGGTAGCAAGTCTGAAGATTTCAACAAAGGCCCCAAATCCAAACTTCCAGGGTTTCAGTCTATAAAGTCAATGTTACCAGTTTCACTTTCAATATGGCGGCATATGATCCATGTTATATGGTGGGTATTTGGCAACCTGTTAGCATACATAAAGCTTAATAAATTATAGAATCAAGGAATAATTAAAGAAAAAGTAAAGGCAGCATGGTGTAGCACAAAGGATGTAACTTACGGTTAAAAGATTTGGTAGAGTTAAGTTCAAATCTAACCTCAATTACTTACTAGTTAAGCAGGCATAGACAAGTCATCTCACCTCCTCAGAGTCTTAATTTACTCTTTTCTAACTGGAGATAATGGTGACAATGATAGCTAGCATTTATATAGCACTTTAAGGTTTACAAAGTGTGTTACATGTCTTACCACATTTGATCCTCAAAATAACCCTGTAAGTTAGACGTCTTTATTATTCCCATTTTACAGACAAGGAAATTGAGGCTGAGAAAGGTTAAGTGTTAGGTTAGAAAGGGTAAATCTAGGGTCACAAAGCTAATAGGTATCCAAGGTGGGATTTGAACTTAGATCTTCCTAACTCCATGTTCAAAACTATCACCATGTCATCTAGCAGTGCCATATAATGATAATATGCTACCTACCTCACAGGGTTGTGGCAAGAAAAGTGTTTTGCAAACTATAAATCATGATATAAAGGGAGTGGGTATTCCTTCCATACTTTAACGGGTCTGTGATCTCACTTATATAGGAGTACCAGCCTTGGAGATGACATTCCAATCTTACCCACTCATATAGTACAACTCTTCTCCTTGTCTTCCACAATGGATCACCCAATATGCCAAAGACTTTCCTTTAGATCTCTATACCAATGGAGACTGACCATCTCTGGACCAAGACCTCTTGTATACCAATGGATCAGATTGGCTATCCAAATACTATTTCTTATTTTTCCTCCTGATTCACTTTCTCTTCTTATCACACATCTTTCATGATACTTTTTTATGCCTTTCGTGATGTGCAACACTTCACTGATAATATATTGTACCCTACTTATTCTCACTATATTTCTCTCCATTGTTTTTATCCAGATGTGATTTTAGGCAAATTGGCAGCATAGTAGAGAGACTGCTAGATTTGGAGTCAGGAAAACCTGAGTTCAAATATTTCTTTAGTCAATTACCAACCAACTCTATAACTCTGGGAAAGTCACTCTATCTGTAGTCTCAGTTCTCCCAAGAAGGAAACTGAGAATAACAATATCACCCACCTCATGGAGGTGTGGTTAAATCAAAAGAGATAACATTTGAAAAGCACAGACCTTAAAGGCAATGCTAGCCATCATCATCACCATCATCATCATCATCATCATCATCATTTCACCTATATAGGAGATTTCCAATAGGAAAACTCTAAAAAAAATCTCCTTCCACTGGTACAGGTGGATACTTTACCTATAACTTCTAGGGAGTTACCCAGGGTAATGAAAAGTTAAGCAACTTGCCCATTGTTAGGTAACTAATAAGTGCCTGAAGGAGATTTAAACATAGGTCTTCCTGACTCTAAAATAAGTTCTCTTTCCATTATGTGATGCTGGCCCTGTTCCATTATTATGGAATTCCTCTCTTCATTATTTTTATAATAAATATTCTTAATCTCTTCAATGAAAGTACCACATGAATATGAGCTACACTGTATTATTATTTTATTTTTAATTATATATGCCATGCACTGTATAGAAGTGACATTCTAGCATGTTTCGGCATAATTCAAAGGGTGGTGTTATATGACTAAGAGTTAGGAAGACCTGGGTTTGAATCTTGCCTAAGACTTTTACTAGCTGGGTAAAGTCATTCCCTGGATAAGTCACTTATGACCTCTGATGCTCAGTTTCCTCCATTTGTATATGTGTAAAATAATACCAGCTACCTCATGGAGTTGCCTTAGTATCAAACACGATCATTTATACAAAGGATTTGTAAGCACAATGTGTGAGCTACAAATAATTATTCTTTGATACTAGTCTTTCACCTGGAAATTTCTTTCCCTGTAGTAGAATATAAGATACACATAAGTAGAGACTATCTGTTAAATATCAAATCCATCTAAGTGATAACCACAAAATAATAATCTCTTATGGCAGTAGGTCTACAGTAGATGTTTAGTAAATATTGGCTAAATAATTATATAGAATTCTTTGCTTTTTGCAGACATTTTCATATCTGTCTTCCCAATGTGAACTCTCTTGTTGCATGTTGCTTGTTATTGTTTTATTTCATTTTCCAGCCTCCACACAGCTGCCAAATTGGCATTATTAAAACCTGGGTCTGATCACTGCGCAAGGGCTCTCGATGACCTCTGGGATCACACACATCCTCCTCCATTTGGCATTTAAAATTCTTCACAATCTGGCTCCAACCTCTGTTTCTCAACCTATTACATATTACTTCCCCCTAGGTACTGTACAACCCAGTCAAACTGGCCAACTTGCTATTCCTCCATACCTTTGAATCAGCTGTTTCTCCCACTCTCCTGCCTCAAATGTTTTCTACCTTCAACTCTTAGCATCCCTAGCTTTCTTAACAGTTCAGTGCAAGCACCAACTTTTCCAAGAGACTAACCCCAATCTTCACAGGTCCTTGTGACCCAACTACATTTACTTAGTGTGTATTTTATGTTTATTTATATGTGTATGTGTTATTTCCACTGATAGAATGAAAACTCCATGAGGGCAGGGAATGTTTCATTTTCATCTCTGTGATACTAGTGCCCAGCAAGGTTCCTAATACTTAGTAGCTGCTTGATAAATGCTTCTTGATTGATTTTATTGAATTCAATCCAAAAAACACCTCTGAAGAACAGATTCTATGCAAGTCACCCTTAATAGGCAGGTGCTTGTGAAAAAACTTTATGGAAGTGATGAGAATTTTAGTAGAAAAAGGACTCCATTGGGAAGAGGGACACCTGCAATCTAGTTAAGTCAAGAAGCATTGATTAAGTGCTTACTATGTGCCAGGAATAGTGCTAAGAGATACAGATTTGAGCAGAAGGAAAGTCCCTGTCCTAGAGGTGCTTACATTCTATAGAGGGAAGACAAAAAAAGGAGATTAAAAAGGGGATGGAGGAGGAACAAAGTGCCTAACCATGGGGTTAGGGAAGAGAAAATGTGGAGAATAAGGAATGAAGCTTGCAGAGGAATGAAGAAATGGCCAACCTGCACATTTTCCTTAAAATGGAGGTTCTCAAGGAACCAATCAATCAAAGTAAAGGATTACAAGGGAGCTACCAGGATGAGAAGGTTGCTATGGCCTAGAGAACCTGGGGAGAAAGAAGATCTCTCCTAGACTTGGCATTAATTAATTGTGTGATCTTGGACAACTTGCTTCTTTCTAAGCCTTAATTTCTTCATCTGTGAAACATGTAGGTTGGGCTCAATTATCTCTATGGTCCCTTTCAGTTCTGTAATTCTAGATAACCCAAGACTTTACAATAGCCCTCCCAGGAGTATGTGTCATGTTTTATATCATCTTATTTCTTATTTCTTCCCCACTGTCCCCAATAAAATGTAAGCTCCTTGAGGGCAGGGTCTCTCTTTTGATTCTTTTTTGGCTCCCCAATTCCTAGCACTATGCCTGCTACAAGGCAGGTGCTTAATAAATACTTATTGAATTTAAGTAGTAAGTGTAATCGCCAATAGTTACTATTTGTTTAAATACTAGATAGAGCGTTTATAATGATAATCATAATAATGTAAACTTATTTAGCTTTTTACAGCTTTGAAAACATTTTCTTCATGAAAAACACATGAGATAAATAAAGGGATGATTATTATCCCCATTTTACAGATGAGGAAACAGATTCAGAGAAATCAGGTGACTTTGCCTCAGGGAAACAGAAAAAGAATTTGACTTCTGATTCTCCGATCAGCACCTCCATACCACCATTCATTCAAAGACTGAAACATATCAACATGTGCCAATGCATTTTCTATTCCACAAGTAACTGGAGTAAAAAGAATTAAGAGACAGCTGAATGGTGGTGTGGATAGAGGGTTGGACCCGGAGACGAGGAGACCTGAGTCCAAATCCAGCCTCAGACACTAACTAGCTATGTGACCCTGGGCAAGTCATGACCCTTGTTTGCATCAGTTTTCCCCTCTGTAAAATGGGGGTAATAACAGCACCTACCTCACAGTTTGTCATGAGGATAGAATGAGATAATAATTGTAAAGTGTTTAGCACAGTGACTGGTACATGGTAAGTGCTTATTCCTTCTCATCCCCTGTCCTCTCCTAATCCTTACCAGGACTCCCAACAATCCCCAGGCACCTAGGGTGATTGTCTCATGGTCAGTGTTAGCACAAAGCAGTGAAGACGTGTACTGTCCTGCCTTATTAAGAATCCTACTCTCCTATTGTCTTATCTACCAGAGACACAAACTTGTTTCTTTCACCAGACTTGTGGGCTGGTGCTTATCTGCATAGCTACATTGTATACAGACCAGATTCTCTGAAATCCCTCCATGATATCTTAGCGTATCAAGAAGGATGTCCCTCAAGAAAGGGAGAGTGGGCTTACCAGCGAAGATGCCTCATGTGAAGCACTGAAAGTTGGGGTATGATGGTCAAAATACAAATGGAGAAAATACCCAGGTCTGAGAATCCAAAGAGATTTAAAGGAACCAGGAGTAAGTCAAGGAAGACATAAAGTAATTGACCTTCAGGGGCAAGTAAGATGGGATCTCTTGTTCTCAATCTAAGATGTTAGCAACTATCCATGCCACCAATCTCCAATCAAATTGTGAGGCAAGGGGTCATAGTCAGTCAGTCAATAAACATTTATTAAACACATACTATGTTCCAGGGACTTGGCTAAGTTCTGGGGATACAAAGGCAAATGAAAGACAGTCCCTGCCCTCCAGGGGTTGGGGGATAGAACATGCAAACAAGAGAACGTGATTTGATTCCACTGGACCTGGGGTCTATTTCTGGCTCTGCTACTTATTAGCCTTGACCAGTCTGCTTCCCCCTCTCTGGGCCTCAGACTCCCCATCTGTGAAATGAAGAAACTGGACCAGAGGACCTCCAAAACCTCTTTCATCTTTCAACCCTACAATCTCTGATCCATCTATTCTCACAAAACATAGGCTCACAGAATCCTAGAGCTGGAGAGAACCCTAGAGGCTGACTAAGGGAGACCAACTCCCTCATTTTCCAGAAGGAGAACAAAAAACCCAGATTGAGAAAATGATGTGTTCAGACTCTCAGAGCAAGCAAGGATCTAAGGTAGGATTTGAATCCAGCTCTTCCTGACTCTCTCCACTACATCAAGCTGACCCAATGTGGCCTTAGCAGAGACTAAGAATCATAGTTATAATAGCAATAGTTCACATTCATAGCATACTTTCATGTTTACAAAGTACCTTCCTCCCATAGTCAGTCCAGCAAGAGATTTAAGTATTATTATTAAGATTTTTAATTAATTGATCAAGAGATGACACATCCCTGGAGGAGCTCAGGTACTGTGATGCCTCCTTGTAGCCCCATACCAATCTAGTCACCTGAATGCTGTGAGAGTCTGGGGCTGAGTCCTAAGAGACAGTCAGAAACAGAGACAGAGATAGAGAGACAAAGACAGCCATACCATATGTACTATTATACCCATTTTACAGATCAGCCAGCTAGAAACTCAGTGACTTGACCAAGACCATACAATAGTAAGTATTAAAAACTTGATTCAAGTCAACTAATCAACTAGCAGTCATTAGGCATGGTTCTAGGCACCAGGAATACAAAGATAAAAATAAAGCAGTTCTTATCCTCAATAAATATATACTCTATAAAGGAGACATATACACACACAAGTCAATATAATATATATGATATATGTAGCATATCTATTTTATAAAATTATATATAATAAATAACTACAGTCTCTAATGTATAATTGCATATTTTATAAATTGTATATATTTATTATATAATAAGCAATTTTATGTGTGTTCACACACACACATATATATGTACATATGTGTGTATATATACATACACACAGAGAGATATGAGAGGGGGCCACTAAGAACTAGAAGAATATGGAATTTTTCACATAGGAGGTAGCATTTCAGCTCTGCCTTGAGGGAAATGAGGGATTTTAAGAATTAGGAGTGGGAGGGTATGCATGCCAGACATGGGGAACAGCCTCCCTGAAAACACAGAGATGGATGTGATAGTAATGGCAATTAAAGATTCCCCTGTATTGGCTTGGTTTTCAAACTGATTGTGTTAAAACCCAGAGTTTGTTAATCCCACCTGTGGGATGGGCTTGTTGATGTGAAAAGAAAGTCCTGAACTGGGAGGAGCTGGTGATGTAGATTTGGAGAGACACTAGAGAGAGGCGGAAGATCTTTTTGGAAGCAGCACCTCGTGGAGAGAGAGAGACTAAGAGAATTGCTGGTGGCCGCTTTGAATTGCCCTGGACTTTTGAGACCTGCCCCCTGAGCTGCCAAGGACTGAGGAGACATGGCTGTTTTGCTGGTACTTTGTCTGTCTGTTTTGATGTTGTTTTGCCAGATTTGTCCACTGGTGAAAGACTGTCCTTTTGTTGAAGAAGTCCTGGAACCTGGCTGTTCGCTAAGAAGCCCTGAGACTGTCCTGCAGACAGAGAGTGAATACTGTCCACTGGTGAGGGACAGTACTGTTGTTGCAGGGGTCTGGAGACTGTCCTGCAGACAGAGTGAATACTGTCCACTGGTGAGGGACAGTGCTGTTGTTGCAGGGGTCTGGGAGCCTTTCTGTTGGTTCAGAAGCCCTGAAGAAGGATTTTCTTGTTGTATGTTTACAGAAATCCTGGGAGAGGGCTTTGCTAATGTGTTCAGGGGTTCTAGGACTGTTCTACAGACAGAGGATAAATTCATGAAGGGACTGGCAATGTATCTTGTGGCTTTGCTAAGCCTTGTCTCCCCAGGAACTAAGATTGCTGAGAACTTGCCTCTTGTCAAAATGAAGAAAAGACCTCCATTTGGGTATTAAGTGCTGTGTTTAAACTTGATGTAACTCTGGGGTAGATTCAATTGTGATCCAGGGGTGGGGAACTTTTGACCTTATGTTTGGAAACTAATCTCCATTTGAGAAGAGGAGCTTTGTGGTGGACTTAATTAAGGTATAGCCTAGGGGTGGAGAAGTATTTAGAACAGAGACTTTGTAATTGATTGAATGATTGGAAGGTCCTGGGGTGGGGTAGTACTTGGAGATTATTTAATCACACTTAGTAAATGCTGTATTTTGAATGATGTCATGTTTTAATCTTCTCTGTTCTTGGTTGGTCACTGAATAAAATAGAGAGCACCTATGCTGGTATTTTGAACCTGGGAAGTTGCCTTCTTTTGGCATTACATTACAATGGACAATGGATATAAGTCTGCTGTAAGTAAATATGTCTAGTATTTTTTTCAAATATGCCACATTTCCTCTTTGTAACACTACAAGGAAGGATGCCCAAGCCAGGGAAACACAAAAAGCATCTTCCATTGAAAGAGAACTCTTAAAGCTCCATAGGCTAATATAGATTTGTACACAGCTCAGTATTCTGCCAGAGTCTCCAATGATATGTTGATATCAACTACAAGATGGAGAAAATACCAGAAAAAGTCATAAGACAACATTTTGATCCCATTCCATCCGTTATAGGTAAAGAGGCAGAGGTCTACAGAGTGGATGTGACTTGTATGAGATCACATGACTAATGAGTAACAAAAAATGAAAATGAACCCAGGTCTCCATTCTCTGGACCTCAAGTATCTTCATCTGTAAAATGAGAATGTTGAAGCATATGGTCTCTCAAGTCAACCAAGCAGCACAATAAATAGAGTTCTAGACTCAGGAAGACCTGAGTTCAAATCCAGACACAGACCCTAGCTGTGTGACCCTGGGCAAGTCATTTAACCACTGCCTGTCTCAGTTTCCTCCACTGTAAAATGGAGTCATAACAGCACCCACCTCACAGGATTGTTCTATCAAACAAGATAATATCTATAAAGCATTTAGCACACTGGTTGGTACACAGTAGGTGCATAATAAATAATTGTTTCCCTTCTCTCCTTTCCCTTCTAAATCTATGATGCTATGTCCCTAGATCCATGGCCCTAGATGTTTTTTCCTCTCTACCACACTTATCCCAATCTCTAAGATTAATTTGTGGGTATCCAGCTCAATCTTGGAGGTTTCTTTTTATTCTTGAGCCTTCATTTGCTCTTTCTGGCTGGCCTCTCTCTTCTACATACACATGTTCCCTCTGCTTTTTAAAGGTAGATGATAACATCCCTTTACCTGTACAGGACAGGAGCCTTCTAATAACTGGAGAGATCTGCATCTATGAAACATGTTTTTGAGGACCCAAAGGATAATTGAGCCAGAAGGCTAAGGCAGCAAGATATTTTTTGGGGGGTGGGGTTCAAGGATGCATCGAAAAGGCCTAATCATGGATAATTCACCATTTGTGGGCGCACTGGGATTTCATGCAGAGCGCGGGCTTTGCGGAGGTAATTGGTGCTATTGAAACAACACTGTACTCAGCAGCATGCGGCTTTCTCCCTCGCCTCTGGGCACAGGGAGGATCAATATTTGTTAGGATTGCTTCTTGTTCCAACAATGTAAGATTTACAATACCAGCTCGGATTCTCACTTTGTCTTCACACAACTCATCAGTGGAACCCAATTACTAACCTCAGACAAACAACATTAACATGAGCCTCTATGCTTCTTTATTGCCCTTCATCCAAGTCTCATTTCAGGGTCTTCAGGCAGTGCCACTATAACAGATACTACACTTTAAAGTGTGCTCCAAGGAATAAATTCTCAGTCTTTCATTACTCGTACCTTGATTTACTTCATATCATCTTGCCGCTATAGACAAAGATAACACACTGTAAATTACAGCCATCCTGTCTTGTAGTTGCTGAGGTAGGGGGAAGGCAGGGAGTGATGCTGTTCTCCACAATTAGAGCTGGCCTGCCTCCCTCCTGCACTTCGGAGCCTTCTAGCTGCCACCAACCAGAGGCTGGTTATTAGAACCATTTGCAAAATATGTTCCAGGCACAAACACATATCTTCCTATATCTGCTGTCATTCTGCAAGCCCATTAAATGAAGGAAACTTTGCATTTGGATGAAAATGTATTTTGGAGTTTTATTTATTATGCCGATACATGGTCTATAATCTCATTTACATTGACTCAGAAGATGAATGCGGTTGTGTGTGTGTGTGTGTGTGTGCTGTGTGTATGTGTGTGTGTACATGAAAAAGGGTGGTGCCTTTTGTGAAAAGAGAATTTCTGTTTACCAAATTGCTCAGAATCCCCTAATTCAAAGGTAATTTTCCGCTACCTTTCTCTTTCCTCTCTGCCTTCCTCCCTCTCCCTTCCTTGCTCAGTCTACTGTTGCCTCAAATTTCAACTAACCACAGCATCCAGGGCAGAAGGAACCTTTGGAAGGAAACAGTCATTGGAAAAAGTCCTTCAAGTTAGCTGTAGCAGTACCCCCTTATTTGTCCTACAATTTCCTCCATCCTCCATCCTATTCCAGTGGCTGATAACTAAGAACATTAGTTTTATGCGACTTGTCAAGCTCAAATGAAAAGAGAGCTAACTTTAATGACACTGCAATTAATCGCCCCAATAGACAGACAGCTAAAAGACAAGATATTGACTTCATTAAGGATAATGTATTATGTCATTAAGTTGCTAGGGTCACCTTGTGTATCATACATGCCTGCTAATATATTGGCATTTTCCTCAAATAAGATAAATTCAGATATGAGTGATAAAGCTGATTAGAAATTGTTTAATCTAAAGAGGCTACTTTCCTTATATGCTGGGTGTGCGGCCCCAGGTGGAAGGGAAGTCGTGAGAAACCATTATAGATCCAAGATTATCTCAAACAACAGATCCAACTCATTTATAACCTGGCCTTTCTCTATCACACTCCCCCCTCCTCAACTCCCCTTCTGAAGTTTAAAAGGTATCTTAGCTGATAGAACTAAGATAACATTTGGCCTACAAAACAGCACATACATGTGTTGTTGGGTTTTTTTTTGGGGGGGAGGGGGTTGAGATGGGGAAAGGTGATGGGGGGCTGCTGTTAAATATACCATCTGTTTTATTTCAAGCCTTCCAATACCCTTCCAAGTCCAGTAGAAATACGTGTAGGCTGGTTGGGGTGAAGGGTGGAGAATTGGGACCAAAGGGGTTAACCCTTTTGAGATCGAGCACCTATACACTCACTCAGTTGGGAGGACTCTAGTAATAAGCAGGTGCAAAGCTGATCATTCTTTTTAATTAGATAACTTCTCTTACAGCCTTATCTAAAGGGAGTTTGTTGGCTTAAAATGAAATCATTTTTCATTTAGAGTGGAATATTTGCAAATTAAGATACATTCACCAAATCCTTTCCTGGCACTTAATATCACATAAATAAAATAGGGTGGTTTTACAAATTATTTATTGCTTTTCCACTTGTTTGACAAGAATTAAATCATGATTCCAGTATTACCTGCTGCTGGGGACCCCGTTTCTGCCCTGATGGTGTGGGGGCAGATGGAGTGGTTCCCCTCTACCAATGAGTGGCATTTTGAAATCACAAATGGAATAATGATTTTGGACTACCCTCATTTGCTCAGGGCAAAATGCATATTTTTAATGAGGGCTCGGTTCATTAATAATACTTGAATGATTCCCCAGGCCCAAATAAAGACTGGCTTGCAATGTTCAATGCTACAGAAATGACTAAAAGGTAAAGCTGAGTGAGTTTAAGATGTGTACACACACATACACGCACACACACACATATATACACACATAAGCCCACATCATAGAATATTACAGTGGAAATTCCCTTTCCAGATTGTCTCCTCCAGGGATTCTTAACCTGCGGTCCATGAATTTGATGTTGTTTCTTTTTTTATATATATTTCAATGATTATATTTCAATCTCTTGGTTTCCTTTATAATCCTTTGACTTTTATTTTTAAGTATTTAAAAACATTCTGAAAGGGGGGTGCTAGGTTGTCAAAGAGGTCCATGAGGTTCCTTCCCTAGCCCAGACCCTTGCAGCTTACAGAGGAATAAAGTGGGTCTAGGGAGTGGAAGAACCTTGTCCAACCAAGGTCATAGAGCAGAAGAGTCAAAGGTCGGATTCTCATCTCCTGATTCCCAGTGCCCCGCATGAATCCCCTCACACCACACCATACACACACATACACACACGACTGCTTCCCTCTGATTATGAGTACGTTTTTAAATGCACATCTAATGCTGTAAATTTCTGGGTCACACATCTGTTAATTGGCATAGAGAATCACCCACCACAGCAGGGGCCCTTATAAATGAAGGTGGTAAGTAAGAGAAGGAGGCATTCATCAAAACACAGGTGACTTATTTTCCAAATCGGACCAAGAAGGCGACCCAAGTCTCCCTGTGAGCTCTCTTCCAGTCTCTTCAGCTTGAAAATAAATAAATAAAATAAAAAACATTCACATGACAGTTCACAGACCAGTGCAAATCCTGCGTTTCGAGCCCCTCTGTCAGGCGCTGGGAGCTCATCCAGCCCACATTTCCATTTCCTCCCATCAACGCTGACATTAAAATAATTTGCTTCATTTCAGAGCCTCCATGAGGAGGACAGGAGAGACAGCAAAGGGACTCATCATGGCTGCTGGTGGACATTTCCCCCTCAGCCCTGGCTTAGGAAGGACTTCCCACCACCCCTTCCTAAAAAAAAAAAGAAAAAGAAAGACACTAATTAACACCACCTGCAATGCTTCATGCCAAACCTTCCCTTTTTAACTCCTCCTCACATTGTTTCTAATATTTCCATTAAGGTTGTCAAAACTAGAAGTTTGGGAACCTCTCTCTGTGACCTTGGCATTTCTTTTCAGACTTAACGTATTGGCATTTTTTCGTCTGACGGCATCTCTTCTCATTTGTCATGATTATTGCTGAATTTTTCAACTGTCATTCCCAAACGTAAATCAATGGTTGTCGACTTCCCCTTTGTCATATCTGCAGTGCAAACAGCCTTTCCCTTCCAAATGAAGCTTCCTCCCTTTCCATCCATTAAAAAGGGCCTGTCTCCTCGAGAAGTCAATCCTTTGTTAGGTCATTCCATTTATCATCCTTCCAATCAGTACCTGACACACTTATTCAGCCAGGTCTTCAACCACACAATCATTGTTCATCTGGGGGTTTTGCTGTAATTTATTTATGCATGGTGTTTTCACCATCCATCTTGGGTAGTTTTAAATTTTTCACTCCTGCCCTTCTCATCATCAGGGTTCTTATTGGTTGAAAGGAGTCAATGGTGGGGGGGAGGGTTGGGTGAAAAAGGGGAGAACACAGTAAAAGCTGACAGGAGATGGGGTAAGCCAGAGGAGAGGGGAAAGGGGATTTATTTTGGTGTGTGTGGCTAATGATGGTTTCCCTTCACATAGAGAAGGAGAGTGGGAGGAAAACCATGGGAGAAACTGAACTGTGAACAGGAGATCCCATCCTTCACCTTGTGTTCCAGGAGAGTATTGCTCATCTTGAAGGACACTCAACAGGCAAGGTGATGGTGGCAGTTCTCATGACCCATCTGACTAGGGTTAAACCACATAAAGTTCAAGTCTGGTAAACTTCTGGTAAACATTCCAAATCAGATGAGTGGTTAGGGATATACAGAAGCCACTGAGGTAAAATTCATTCAGGCAGAAAAAAAGGAAGGCAAATTCATCCTTATACACTGTTACCCACATTTGCACTTTTGCCAAGTTCCTGTTTAGTCAGGGCACCCAAACAATTGGGTTCATGCTGTTGGGAAACTCTCAGAGTTCAGTGGGAGCAAAGAAGGTAATCATCTCCCTTACCCCAACACCAGACCAAGTTACGGAAGGTCTCTATGCTATTTAAGTTAGCATGCCAAACTATAGTTTTCTCATCAGTTACAGATTCTAACCCTTATTCCCATGTTATCTCTTGAAGGTTATCAAAATCGCTTAGGCTTCATGTGGCAAGACATCATTCTTCATTGGATGGAAAGAAGAAAAATTCCCAAAGAAATCCAGAAGGAATATGATTCTTCTTGGGACTGTAACTCCCCATGTACCCTGTCTTCCTGTTGCTGTGAAAAATCACTTCTTTGAAGGCTGGAAAGTTACTCTTCATTGCTTACCCTTAGCCTTCCCAACCAGGATGATTGAGAGTAGTCAACTACATTAAAGATTCATCTTCTCTAATTACAGGGATACCAAAGGAACTGAATTCCCAGGTGTGCTTCATTCCTTGGGGGGGGGGATTATTTTCCATTGTCAGTCAAAGAAGAGCTCTGGAAAATCAACAGATGCTCACATGGTCAACAGACTGGGAAAAAATGAATTGGCATTGATATCTTCTAAGTAATGAACAAGAATTCATTCACTCATTCAAAGATAACCATTTATTAGGAACCTACTTTGTGCAAAGCATTGTGTTAAACAGTAGGGAAGGTACAAGGATAATTAAGGCCTGATCCTTGGCACCATGGAGTTTAAAATCTTTCAGAATAATCACTTTGATGTGTTGCCTTGGAATTTCAATGTGCCTTGTATAAGTTGTCTCATCTGATCTTCATACTCAGGTAAGGTGGGTTTTATTTCCATTTTACAGACAAAGAGACCAAGACTCAGAGCAGTTAACTGGTGTGCCCAAAGTCACATAGATAATAAACCACAAAGGTGGGTCTTAGATCCAAATCTTTGACTTCCAAATGGAGTTCTGTTTCCACTATCCCACATTGCCCTTCTGATAATACGTGCTTCCTCCTTTGGATCAGCTATAATCCCATCATCTTTGGTGTCATCTTCTTAAAGTTAAAGGTAAATTTTCCACTCCCCCCATAGTCTTCAATCACCAGTTTTGTACAAATCAGGAAACTGAGGCCCAGAGCATTTGATTATCTTGCCTAAGATAATTAAATTGACCGGTGACCTGACCAAAGTGATTCAGAGTGGGCAAGTTCTCCAAGATGTTGCCCATTAACAGAGCTATCAGGAATCTGGAATGCCTTCCAGATGTCCCTTGCTTTTATGTTACTTTGATACCCCTCTCCACCCAGACATTTGGGGGACAGGCAAAATAGCAAGTCTGCTGGATAACAATGCTTATTTCACATCTGGCTCTAACTTTTGTAGCTTAAAAGGGAAGGACAAAAAGGTGATGGCAGACCCAATCGTAAAGCACTCCTGGTTTTTCTCAACAGGTGGAAGAGTAATTTACTGATATACCCATAGGTCTACCCTAATCCTAGTAAAGAGACCCAAGGAAACATTTGTCCTTATATATACTCTCAAATGGGCTCCAGACACACACACACACACACATACACACACATATGCACTCACACACATACACACAGATACACACATTTATAAACACATATGTCTACCTAAGAATGCAGAATCTTCCATGTCCCTTCGTGACTCCATCTCCATAGTCTTTTCCTAGATATACCCCACTTTATCAGTAACAGGCTGCTCCTAGAAGCCTTCACTCTTTAATCAGAAAAGAGATACCAATACCAAAAGACACAAGGGAGGTATCACATCCATAAGAAGGGAGACGACAGTAACATGTCACTCTGTCCTGGCCAATCCATCTCTGGAATATTGTTGCTCGTTTCTGGACCCCATGTTGGAAAAGACCATTTAAGAAGGAAAGAAAGCATGACTGGAAAAGGGTAGAGAAACATGGTGAGGGAACTTAAACCCAGACCATATGAGGAATAAATGAAGGAATACAGCCGTAGAAAGGGCACTGAATTGGAAATCAGAGGAGCAGGGGCAAATTCTGTCTCTGCTCTTTGCTATGTGTAAGTCACAATCCACTTGGGTCTCAAATTTCCTCATCCACAAAAATGAAAGGGCTGAAAGAGATGAGCTCTATGGTCTCTTCCAGGTCTAAATTTAATGACTCTATTAACTAAGAATGGAGACATTTCACCTGGGGAATTCTAGGGGGAGGGAGGACATGACAATCATCTTCAAATATTTAGAGGACTTTGTGGCCCTAGATAAAGAACATCGAAAAATAATTAGAAGACACGAATTTCATATGAGGAAGCATTCCCTGACAATTAGAACTTTCCAAACACGGAATGAGCTACTTCTGGAGGGAATGAGTTCCTTATTAGTGGAGGCCCTCAAACCAAGACTAGATGGCCTCTCCCTGGGGATATTTAGAATCTACGACTACTTCAGGTACAGGCTGGACTAAATCCCTGAGACTCCTGTTAACACAGAGATTCCATCCTGATTCTACAGGATGGAATAATTGTTCTTATTCCATTCCCACCCTGCTGGTATAGACATGATTTGACCTTGTTGACATCCTTTTCCAATGTTACTATGGACAAAAAGCCATCACAAACGACTTTGTCCATCCAGCACTCTTCAGTGGAGCCCAGAAGGCCTAACCTTATTGCAAATGGAGCACACAGACAGCCTAGAGCTATGGAGGGAGCCAAGCTGCTGCCAAAATTCTGCCACCTCCTCAAGTTGCCAAAATACAGCCATCTAAATATCAGCATTTATATTAAGCATTAAATCCATTTTACTAAACAGTAACTACCCTCACTCTCTATGATACACCAAGCTTTAGATGTCAACTAATTTGACTTACTCTCCTTTTCATTGCCCTTATATCTTGCTTAATAAGACATTTTATTCAGATACTGCTGAGGTAATAAAGGAAGAAGTGTGGTTGCCAAACGTAGTACAATTTTTATTTTTAGCTTCACTGGAGTAAGGGGTTATTTTCTTGTGGAAAGGATAAAATGCTGCTGCCGGCCTTTTAAATTGTATCAAGCAACCCCACTTTTGCCCAAGCAATAGATTCCTGGATAACTACAGCAATCTTCCTGAGATATATAAAAAAAGGAGCCAAAAGAAATCCCCCAGCTATCTCCATCCATCCCACTATGATCCCACTCTCAGCCCTACTCACAAATCTTAACTAGGAAGCTTTATCTACAAAAACACCCCCAAAGTGTGTATTATCTGATCCCCCTCTCCTCCAAGAACAGGAATCCATTCCATCATCAAAAGCTACAAGGATTCCTCTCCAGTGAGCTAGGAGCCTGGGAGATGGCTCCTCTCCCAGCAGTCCAAGGCAGATAAACCACTTCAACTTCCATCAGCCATCCAGATCTCTCCTACCTCCCACCCCCCCCAACACAACCTCTTACAATTCATAATTCTAGGTACTTAGTATAATGTCTTAGCACCATGTGCAAACAGTAGGCACTTGATAAATGTTTATTGAATGAATGAATGAATGATTCCTGGGCCACCACCTGTGCTGAGCCACAGAGTTGGAAGGAGCTTCACTGGCTACTTAGTTTGACCCCCAGCAGGTAGAATATAAATTTCTTAACAGGCAAGGTCTATTTAGTTTTTTGTCTTTGTACACCTAGCCTAGTCCATGGCAACATTGAGGGTAGTAGGCAGCAGAGATGCTCAGAACTGTGGTTTGATAGGTGTAGGAAATGTCCTCCACTGAAGCAAACAAGTAACATCACTGCCACTTAGTCTTTCAAAGTTACCTGGGCCTGGGGACTAAATGACTGAGCTAGGATCATCCAGTCAGTATGTGTCGGAGGACAGGCTTGAATACAAGTCTTCCTGACAAGCCAGATCTATCTCCCAGGCTTAGGGCACAGCAGACACTTAATACATGCCTACTAACTTGAACTGAGCAGAATGATTATGTTCAAAATGCACCGAAAAGGAATGATGTCTCCAGGGCCAGTAAATTGGGGGAGGGAGGGTCGTTAAATTTTCTTATTGGTTGTCCTAAGATCACAAACCAATAGGAAATAGCAACTGGAAATGGGGGTGGAGAGGTGGTGAGAGAGACAGAGAAACAGAAAGAAAGAAAGAAAGAAAGACAGAGAAATGGAGAGAGACAGATAAAGACAGAGACAGAGAAGGAAGGGATGGAGGGAGAATTAAGTCAGCCGAGAGTTTGGCAGATGCAGCATTAGTACTTGTTCTTTTAGAAATGACCCTTGTTTAGTGGCCCCCCTGCCCCTTCCTAGCTGTCCTGGAGTCTCAACATTCATAACTGGGGCACTGGTGGTTGCTTTTGAATTCTTGGATTTCCCTCAGTCCAAAGGACTGCATGAAGAACTGGGAAATAATATTTAAGCAAATCAAAGCAAGGGGTTTTATGGGTTTTTTTGGGGGGAGGAGGGTTGGTTTTTACTATTTTTAAGCCCCAGGAAGGCCCAATTTGTTTTCCTGGGGGTGGGTCCTGACTAAAGGCTGGGAAACTGCGTGTTGAGTTAAAAGTCACTGCCTGTTTACAGCAAAGTTACAAGCCTATGAAAACAGGGATTTCTAATGAAAACATTAGCAGGTGTTTAAGCACGGTGTCATACCACTGTAATCTTAAAGTAAGTGCCTCTATAAAGATCCAGAAGAAGTGGGACAATGAAAAATTGCAACCTTTGTCCATCAACTAAGGAAGTGTGTTTATTTTTTGCCTGTGTGTGTGTGTGTGTGTGTGTGTGTGAAGCCAGGGAGAGTCAAAGACGAGGGAGGAGAAGAGTGGAGATAGTGGGAACAGAGTTTTAACAAGCTGTAACAGCAATCCCTTGGGGAATAGTCATTTGGGGGTTGGAGAGGGCCAACACAGACACTGGGTCCACCATGGACAAAGTCATTCAGGCAGAGGCTGGAACTGCCCCAGAAGTGGGGTGACAGGTGATCTGACACTTGGTATAGCTTGTTGCTAAGGGATGTAGAGACAAGATATAGGAATAGCGATAACTACAGAAAGGAAGAAAACGGTCCCAGGGAGGAAAAACCCCCTCCTACGCCAAGATGTCAGCACCCAGATTTAAAGCCTATGAAAACACAAAATTGCCTTTTTCAATATATTCCTGAGTCCTGCAGTACTAGTCACTTATTCTACCACTCACAAATTATTGACTTACTGCTTACTCAAGAAGCACTTATTAAGCCCTGTTCAAGTTCAAAGCATTATGATGAGGTGAGGGGAGGGCCAAGACATTCCTCCACGAAGCCCTTATCCCTTCTTCCCTGCAGTTTTAGTGCTCTTGAAGAGAACACTGCCTTATCTTGACTTCATCCCCTTCACTCTCTATGTGATGTAATTTTCGATCCTTCCAAGAGAATGTAAGCTCATGAAAGGCAGGAGTAATTTCACTTTTGTCTTAACATGCCAAGTGTTGAGGAAATTCTTAATAAACACTGTTAAATTGTTGGAAAGGAATAACAAAACCCTTCTTGTTGTTCAGTCACGTCCCACTCTCTGTGACCCCATCTGGGATTTTAGTGGCAGAAGTGGCTTGCCTTTTTCTTCTCCAGTTCAATTTTACAGATGAGGAAACTGAGGCAGACGGGGTTAAGTGACTAGCCCAGGATCACATAGCTAATAAGTGTCTGAGACCAGATTTGAACACAGGAAGATGAGTCTTCCCCACACGGCCATTTACTTAGCTGCCCCAACAAAACCGTGGGGGAGATTTAAGGAAGGTACTCATCCTCTCAGCAGGCTACAACACAGAATGTTGCCCTCATTCCTACACTGGGTACCTGCCCATCAGCCCCTTCCTTTTCTGTTTCCTTTTCTGTGTTATCTTCTACTATCAGAATGTAAGCTCCTTGAGGGCAGGGACAGTGTCCGGTTTTTGCTTGTATCTGTATTCCTTGTGTTTAGATCAGAGTAGGCAGATAGTAAGTGCTCAATTAATATCTGTGGTTGACTGACTGATGATTTAACCACAAATTACCACAACACATGGCAGGATATCTTATGTGCTGTGTGAATTGCCTAAATAAGTGATTTAACATTTCTGAAAGGAGAGAGGGAAATTCTGGCTTGGGAGGCCTTGTGCCTCACTCTCCTCTGTCAAATTGGAATTACTAACCCTTGCCAAATGTATCTTACAGAGCTGTTAGGAGAATTGTTAAATTGTTAAAAACAGCTGAGCGCAAATAACTATTTCTATTTGAACCTTCTCCCAAAAAATGAAAGTATTAACATGTAATAACCATGATAATCATTGATACCGCACTGTCTTATGAAGCAAGTGCTGTCATTATTCCCATTTTACATATAATGGACCTGACAAAGAAAGAGGTTGAGTGATTTTTCCGGGGTCACACAGCTAGAAAGCAACTGAGGCTATACAGTTATAGCTCAAATGAGGTAATAGTTATATAATGCTTAGCACAGTGCCTGGGACATAGCAAGTGTTTAGCAAATGCTTGTTTTCTTCCTTTCTGCAGGGCAGTATGACGTGGGAGGCAGCATGGTGCAATGGAACACTACCATTAACTAATTTAAGACCTTGGGGAATTCTCTTCCCCTTCCTAGGCTTAAATTTCCTCCTTTGTGAAGTGAGGTCGAATGGTTTCACTAGTAGACCCCTCTAGTCTCAAATTCTATGGTTCTCTTAAATGACATTTTCCTGGAGTGTTTCAAGACCCTCTCCACCCTGATACTGGTAATGCTAGGTACCAAGAAAGGCATCACCTCAGGACATGGAGACTTCTTCCCTTGACGGCCAACATCCAGGTGTGTGCAGGTGATTTAATGATTCTAATTCGCATGAAACCCCTTCCCAGAGAGACATCTTGTTTAGGGAGGTTCACCCTGCTAGTCTGACATGTAGGAATAAATGAGCACACCTATAAACAAATGGCTTTGGGGTGCCAATATATACCTTCGGGCACACCGACACTCACACAGACACAAGTACACAATTATTTTCAAGTTATTTTGTTGGAAGCCAAAGGACTCTCTTGCCATCCATACCTCCCTCTCCCCATCAAAATTCAAATTCACATTTTTAAGTTGATGGGTCTAACAGCAGGCGGCAGGAAGGGGACAGACATATGACATCTGCACTTCTTTCTTTTCCTAAGTCAGATACACTAAGGATTTTTTTTCTTTTAAACACAATAAATCACCACACTGCAACTTCTCCCAGACAGCTACGGTCCTGGGCTATTGGGGCAATTAAATCATAACGAGAGGCTGTGTGTTTGGGAGGCACTTTCAACAAGGCCTGATATAAAAATGTTCATTACTAACCAGATCCCTGCAGGATGACCATATTAACCTTGCTGCCGTGAGTATATTAAGAAAGAATAATAAATTATTAAAAAAAAAACTCAGTGCTGATAGAGTAAAAAACATTTGTGGAAAAAATAACTAATGATTATATTTTAATAATAATTGTTACCCATTCGAAAAGGGGAACACTTTGGCAGCTGATAAGCCCCACCTATAAATGACTTCATGGAGGAGGGTGTGGAGAGAGAAGAGCATAGCCCTATGGGAAAAAGAGTTCATAGGTTGGATCTATCAATTTAAATATGCCAGAAATATCCTGTGGTATCTATCCCTTGGTAGGCTTTGAAGCAAGCATTCAGTTACAGTGGTAAACAGTCATGGCCATACATTGAGGCCTTTTTCTTAAATAATCATGTCCTTCAAATGCAGAAAGTTCCATGCATTGGTCTTTGGGAAAGAAGGGTCTGACCAGAGCTCCTCACTGCTCCCCCCTTACACACACAAACACACACACACACACACACACACACACACACACACACACACACACA
>NW_027187339.1:3042020-3074520 GCF_028583685.1 Petaurus breviceps papuanus | reverse complement strand
AGAACTAAGATCCGAACCAAAGTCTTCTGGCTCCAAACCTAGTGTTCTGACTACTACTCTACATGGGCAGGGTAGAAAAGGGTTAAGAATAGACCTCTAATTTCTCAGGTATAAGGAAATCTTCTAGCACAGAAACTCTCTACTAATGAAAATCAGCAATTACTCTGCAATTTACAGTCTTAACACATCCTACTGAACTGAGAGTTTAAGTGATGTGCTCAAGGTCAAGGTCAGACAGAAAGCATGTGACAGGGATAGAATTTGAACTCAGTTCTTCCTGACTCTGAGGCTACCCTCTATATCCACCATACCAAGCCATAATATTATAATAATAGAAATATAACAGCTCACATTTATATAGCACCTTAAGGCTGCAAAATGCTTTACATATATATTAACTCATTTGCCTTATATTGTTAATTATCTTTTTATGTCTATGACCTTTCTCTCAATTCAACAGTCATTTATTAACTGCCTACTGCTTTCAAAGAATATGCTGGGATAGATGTACTGGGAGACAGAAAGGTAAATAAAAGTTAGTCCCTACCCTCATAGAGTTTACAATTTAAATAAATGGTCAGCCCCTTAGGACAGGGTCCTTGTCTTGTAACTCTTTCTATCTCCAGCACAGAAAGTCACAATGTCTTCTAGAATGTCCATACATGTCTACTGACGATGTTGACAGTAATGATAATGACAACCATGGTGGACACACACTGCCTCAGGCCTTCTGTATATAGAAGGTACTTTAATACATGCATATATACACACGTACATATATGAGCACATACACGTGTACATATACATGCATGTGTATGTGTAAATGTATACATATATAAAACACAATGAGAACTAATTTGTTTTCTTTTTCTAATCCCAGATCTATTGTCTTCTGTCCAGCCTGGAGGTCTGCCATTAATACAAGGCTAGATTTTTCAAAGTGGGTCTGACTCACTGAAAGCCCTCAGTAATCCACAAAATTTTTCTCCCATCACATCACAGCTGGGGCCTGCTCTTTATAAACCAGCTGGCCAGGGAACAGTGGGGAGGACATAGAGAGACAAGACATAGGATGGGTGCCCTGAAATATAATTGTAACCATCTTACCCTGTGTGTTTTCTGTCATCTCTTAGTTGGAGTCCAGATGTCTTAATTGTTTTTGAAAACTCCTTCAGGCCTGTCTCCACCCACCTTCATTTGTATGGCCACCACTGTGAACCTCTCTCCTACTCATGGAGTCAAATGATCCAAGAATGGAGGCAGCTATGGTAGAGTAGAACTAGGACTCAGAGGCAGGAAACCTTAGTTCAAAACTCAGTTGCATTATTTGCTATCTGTATGAAAGCCATTTGGAAATGGAAAGTCCCCTCTGGGTCTCTATTTCTTCAGGCATTAAATAGGGATAGCATTACCCATCCTAGAGGGCTATTATTAGGATCAGATGAAGATGAGAGATAAAGTGTTTTGTATATGTTATCGAGAATGATATAAAATGCAACCTTTATTATAGAATTGATAGAAAACCTAAAAATGACTTAATCTGACCCTTTTAATAGGAACTATGAAATGAAGTGATTCACCCAATGTCACCTGCCAAGTTGATGGCAGGGCCACCTGAAGCTTTACCTCCTAATTTTTAATTTAGTGATTTGTTGACTGTATCATCCTGTCTCAGACTAGAACTTTGGGCCTCCCAGACGATGAAAGAGGAAGCTATTTGCTCTTAAAGATCTATCCCAGCTGGAGACCACAGTGAGTCCCTTCTCTTGGAATTCTCTTTATTTCCACAATCTGGAAGGCAAGGCAATCAATCTGTGCATTAAGAAGGCAGCAGCTGGCACTAATGTCCTATAAGGACACCAGCCTTGCTCCTCTTACAGTGACTTTAAACACTGCATAGAAGCAGCAAGGACGGAGGAGGCCAAAGGAATCAAAGGCAACCTCTTTTTTCCAAAGATGTAAGGCCCTAGGGATTTTTGTCATTGAGGTGAGTTTCCCTGTGTCTCTGTATTCTCATGCATCATGTAGATCCCTGGGGAAAGTCCTACACGTTGGGTTATGTGTGACATCTTGGTTACTGACTACACCAAGGGATTGTGTTACTTTGTCACAATGTCAACAACTATATCCGGAACAACACCTTCTAAGCCTTTCCTTATTTGCTCAGGCATGCCTGTAACAAAGGTCATGGGATCTTGGCAGTCAGAGGTCATGGGACCCTGGCAGTCAGAGGTCACAAGACCTTGACATTTTTTGTCTTTAGATGCCCTGAGTCATCACTAAAACTGAAACATTCATCTTTGTTTAAATTCCAGCTTTGTCCATTGCTGGCCGTGAATCCTCAGGCAAATGCCTTAATCGCTCTGTGTCTCACTTTCCTTATATATAAACTAAAGGAGTTGGACTAAATGACCACTCAGGTCCCTTCTGGCTATGATTCTATGATCTACATCTTTACGTGTTAGTTTTAAAGAATGATTTACTCCAAGCTACTCCATCAGCTGTCCTAGAATATAAACAAAAGATTCTGTATAGTTCAAGGGAGAAGAGTCCAAGGCATGAATCTAATGCTTTATCTCATCAGAAGCAGAGACATTGCTTACAGGTCAAATTGGACAGTAGCAGCTTCAGATGGAAGGGCCAGATCATGGGATCATAGATCTGGGGCTGGAGCAGGAATAATAAACCCATTCATTGTGTGAGGTTAAAGCAGAGTTCTTTCCTACCAATTATTCAAAGTTTTATTATTCCTATAAAACAAGTCCCATTCCCCCAAGTATCTTTTTTCCCCTTTGTTATCCAATGAATCATGTTTGTTTACCTGTCCATATGATCCTACATTTTTAAAACAACTCCATCAATCAGCTTTCCATGGGACATTTCTAGTGGATACATAATAAAACATCAAATTGTAGGAAGAGGAGGAAAACATGACATTTCACCCCAAACTTATTTCAGAAATAGTCCAAGAACTTGACATTACATAACGGATGGAACAGACAACACTTGAAGTCCCTTCAAATGCCAAGATTCTATGATATCACAAATTATATTTCATTGTTCACTATTTGCTTCTTGTATGTATATTATTAATGAACCTCTTTGCCAAAGATATTGGGGAAATATGGTATGTGTGTGTGTGAGGGAGAGAAAGAGAGAGAGACAGACAGAGAGACAGAGACAGAGACAGAGAGAGACAGAGCAATCTGGACTTGGAGCCCAGAGGGACTGGGACTGAACTGAAGCCTCCATCCAACGTGTAATAGTTGTGAAATCATGGGTAGATCACTTAAACACTTTGTGTGACAAATTCCTTATCTTTAAAATGAGGATAAAATCTGTTAATACCTTTCTCACAGGTACATTGTTAGGATCAAATAAGACAATGAAGGCAGCTACGTGGTTCAGTGGACAGAGCATTGGACTTGGAGACAGGAAGACCTATGTTCAAATACAGCCTCAGGTATTTAGCTACATAGATGAGCATTTGGGTAAGTCACTGCTAGCCTCCATTTCCTCATCTACAAGATGGAGTTAACAATAGCACCTATCTCTAAGTACTATTGCAAGGATCTAATGAGATAATATTCATAAAGTGCTCTGCAAACTTTGACATACTATGTAATTGCTGATATATGCCCAATGTTCTGAAAATTCTGAAGCATTAAATTAAGAGGTTGGACTAAGTAATCTCTTCTATTTTAATTACTATAAACCTACATTTCACTTACTTTTAAGTGCTATATTAAAACCAGCTGTTGTTGTTTTAGTTATTTTCAGTCATGTCCCAACTCCTTTTGGGATTTTCTTTGGCAAAGACACTGAAATCGTTTGCCATTTCCTTCTCCAGCTCACTTTACAGGTGAGGAAACTGAGGCAAACAGGGTTAAGTGACTTGTTAGCTAGTAAATGACTGAGGCCAGATCTGAACTCAAGAAGATGAATCCAGACCGGGCACTCCATCCACTAAGCCAGCTAGCTGCCCCCAAAGCCAGCTAGTACTGCAAGTTCCAAGAGATAGGAGGTGCCAGCATTTTTTAATCTCCATTTTACAAATCAGGAAAAAATGAAGCATGGAAAATGTAAATGACCTCCTTTCTTTTCTATGTGTCTCTTACTCACATGATCCCTTCAATATTCCACAAGGGGTCCACTCAACATATTGGAACTTTCCTCTAGGTTTCTTAACATTCTATGGGTACCAATGCAGCATCAGGGTAGTTGGTCTGTAATTACTTTCTTCTCTGGTCAGATGAATCTTTGCCCACAGTTTACACTGCTTCTTGCACACCATTCATTGCTCATAATATGCTTCACCTTCTTGATGTTCACTGCATGTCTCTCCATTGCTCTTTGAGTAAGACTGTATTGTTACCTAATTCATAGCTATCTTGCATAACCAGAAAAATACAGGGGTCAAAAGGATGAGTTTGTGTTTCAGGGAGAAGTCTGAAAATGCATTAATTGAACATAGAGAATTAGAATACATATATAGGTTACTTTTAAGAAATTTTAGTGCAAGGACAAAACATAGAAATATTTGTTGATAAAATATAGAGAAATTCACTTAATCATATAGCTATTTTACATAAAAGACTTAAGTCTAATAAATCCTAACATTAATTTGAACAATATATTTACAGAGAGAATGAACATACCCAGGGGAAAAAATGGAGATGGGGTAATGCACGTATGTACATCCTCAGAGAAAAAAGTGCATAAAAAAACTGGTGAATGTCACTTGCAAGGAAAGTGTTTCAAAGAAGACAGGACAGATTAAGAAATGCATCTTTCTCAGAGTCCCCAAGGAATCATTTGGGAAGAAAAGTTGTTGTGGTGGTTATTATTGTTGTTGTTTGAGGGGGATATGATGAAACAACTGAGTTTACAAAGAGAAAAGAACCTGTAAATATAGTTCTCGGACCAAAGTGAGTCTCCAAAAAAGGAGAAAGAAGAATCAGAGACAGAGACACAGTGAGAAAGAGAATCACCCTCTCTTCTTTCTTTGGCTTTAATACTCTCTTCCTTATTTTAAATATGTTTATACTGTGATAATCTCCACTTTCTCATGTAAAGGACAGTAATATTATCACAATTATCAGTTAAAGTGTATTAATAGCAAAATAATTGTGATTGATAGAGATATAGGAGTGTTTGCAAGACCAAAATGGTGGGCAAAATCACAGACACAGTAAACTGAATAATATTACTGTCCTTTACATGAGAAAGTGGATTCTGGTGAACCCATTATTTCTCTTCTGAATAAACAAGTTATCTAGATACATAATATTTCATATAGAACAGTCTTGTATCCATTCAAGGACCAAGACTTACTAGTGGATGGATAGGAAGACACCTCCTAGAGGGCATTCTTTAATGGCAAATAAAGGGTAGAATGGCCTGGCAGAGCTTAGATTATCCTGCTATTTTTAAGTCATAAGACAAAGTAGTTCCCTGCCCAGAATCTCTAACTTTCATATCCAAGTCCCCTAAATTTTGTTCTCTGTTATGTTTTGTTCTACTGTATAGTAACCAAAAGTTTTAATAGTGTGGCCTATGACCAACCAGGTGGGAGATGCCTCTTTGGGAAAGAACACAGAGGGGAGTCTAAGGCAAGCCCTGCCTCTGCTTTCAAGAGACTGTACCTGCTATGAACTGATGCAGAGTGAAATGAGCAGAACCAAGAGAATATTGTATACAGTAACAGCCACACTGTGCAATGACTGACCTTGACAGACTCAACCCTTCTCAGCAATGCAAGGATCTAAGACAACTCCAAAAGACAAATGATGGAAAATGCTGTCCACATCCAGAGAAAGAGCTTTGGAGTCTGAATGCAGATGGAAGCATATTATTTGCTCTCCTTTTTCTGTTGTGGTTTTGTTTCTTCTTTCTCATGTTCCTCCCATTAATTCTCATTCTCCATTACATCATCACTAATGTGAAAATATGTTTAATAGGAATGTGTAAGTAGAGATTCTATAAGACTGCATGCCATCTAGGGAAGAAGGGAGGAGAGAATGAGGGAGAAAATTCAAAACTCAAAATTTTATGGAAGTAAACGTTAAAAAACTAAAAATTAATTAATCAATTATTTTTTAAAAGAGATTGTATCTGTGTCTTCTCTGATTATTCCTAGATTCACATTAGTAGCCCTTAAATCAGGGGTTCTGAACCTGAGATCTGTGAACTTAGTTTTTAAAAAAATATTTTCATGATTGCATATCTATATAATATTTCCTTTTTTTTAAATTTTTTTCAAATGCTTTATTAACTTCTGATTTACATCATTCATTTCTGCCAGATTTTGAGTTACAAATTTTATCCCCATTTTTCCCCTACCCACCGCCCCAAAATAGCAGTCCCACAGGATATCCCCTCATCCAATCTGCTCTCTCCCATATTTTCTCCCATACCCCTTTCGACTTTTCCAGTGGATCTCTATGCCCCAGTGCCTGTAAATCTTATTTCCCAATTACATGTAAACTAGTATTAATAATAGTGTATATATATATATATATATATATATATATACACACACATATTTGAGTATTTGATTTTAAAACTTTGAATTCCAGATTCATTCCCTTCCTCCCTTGTCACCCACCCTTAGTGGAAAGATAAGCAGTCCAGTATAGGTTGTACATGTGTTGCTAATGCAAAACAATTACATAGTAGATATATTGTAAAAGACTGACTATATTTCCCTCCCTCCTATCCCAGCTTCCACTTGTTCTATTCTCTACTTTGATCCTGTCCCTTTTCAAAAGTGGGTGCTTCCAACTTCCCTCCCCCCCCAGCCTGCCCTTGCTTCCATCATATGCCCTCTCATCCCCTTCCCCCCCCCTACTCTCCTGGAGGGTGAGATACACTATTTAGTGTGTATTTCACTCCCTCCTCAAGCCAAATTCAATGGAAATAAGGTTGACCCATTCCCTTTTGCCTTCCTATTCTTCCCCTCCCTTGTAACCATTTTCCCTTGCCTCTTCTATATGAGATAGTTTACCCCATTCTGTCTCTCCCCATATCCTCTCATTATATTCCTCTCTCACCTCTTAATTTCACCTTTAAAGTATCATCCCTTCCTGTTAAATTGGTCCTGTGACCTCTATCTATGTATACCTGTAAACATATATACACATATTCACACATGTATTCATATGCCCATATACCCTCATATATAGACATATATATATTTCAATTCCATTCAACTACTGAGAAAAGTTTCATAAGTTATAATTATTGTTTTTCCATGTAGGAATGTTAATAGTTCAACTTTGATAAGTTCCTTATGATTTCTTTTCCCTGTTTACCTTCTCATGCTTCTCTTGCTTCTTGTATCTGAATGTTAAATTTTCTTTTCAACTATGGTTTTTTCAGCCATAATGCTTGAAAGTCCTCTATTCCACTGAAGGACCATATTTTCCCCTGAAACATGATACTCAGTTTTGCTGGGTAGGTGACTCTTGGTTTTAATCCCAGATCCTTTGACCTCCAGAATATCATATTCCAAGCCCTTCGATCCCTCAGTGTAGAAGTTGCCAGATCCTGGGTTATCCTGATTGTGTTTCCACAATATTCAAATTGTTTCTTCCTGGCTGCTTGTAACATTCTTTCCTTAATCTGGGTATTCCAGAACCTGGCTATAATATTCCTAGGCGTTTTCTTTTTGGGATCTGTTCCAGGAGGTGATTGGTGGATTCTTTCAACCTCTATTTTGCCCTCTGGTTCTAAAACATCAGGGCAGTTTTCTTTGAGAACTTCCTAGAGGATGATTTCTAGGTTCTTACTTTGATCATGGCTTTCAGGTAGTCCAATAATTTTCAAATTATCTCTCCTGGATCTATTTTCCAGGTCAGTGGTTTTTTCCCATGAGATATTTCACATTGCCTTCTATTCTTTCTTTGTTTGGGTCTGTTTAACAGCATCTTGATTTCTCATAAAGTCATTAGCTTCCATTTGCTCCAATCTAATTCTGAAGCAATGATTCTCCTCATTGAGCTTTTGAGATTCTTTTTCGATCTGGCAAATTCAGCTTTTTAAGGCATTCTTCTCCTCATTGCCTTTTTGAGCCTCTTTTGCCATTTGAGTTAGTCTATTTTTTAAGTTGAAATTTTCCTCAGTCAGGCTGTTGACTCTCATTTTGTAATTTTCTTGCATCATTCTTATTTCTCTTCCCAATTTTTCCTCCACTTCTCTTATCTGCATCTTAAGGTCCTCTCTGGCCTGTAACCAGCTCATATTTTCCTTTGAAGCTTTTGGTGCAGGAGTTCTGACTTCACTGTCTTCCTCCTGTTCCATACTTTGCTCCTTTTTGTCCCCAAAATAGTAGTCTAATGTTGGAATCTTCTGTCTGCTTTGTTTCCTTTGCCTGGTCATGTCGCCCCTTAGTCACTTGACCCCTGGGCTTTTTGCCACAGTAAGACTCTGCCACCAGACAGGGGAGCCTTTTGTCCCAAACGCTGGGGTTTTCTCAGCTGCCGGAGGTATTAGATGGGTGCCCTCTCTGAGGTCCCCACATGCTCTGGCAAGCTGGACACACACCCCAGGACCTCCACTCTAGACTGCAATCCAGATTCAAGTAGGTTAAAGCAAGAGCGATTACCCCTCAGACTGGTGCTTGGTCCCCCTACACTCTGCAGGCCAGGAGCTGAAGCTGCCAGGTGGTGCTGGCTGTCTGTGCCCGGTCTCAGGGGCTTCTCACCCTGGGGGCAAAAGCCACAAACTCCCACTTATTGGGTCCCAAAATCCAGACTGCATTGATCTCTTACTTTGTCCTTCGCATCTATGTGTTGATAAATCTGGAAACGGCCACAGCTGCTGCTGATCTGGGGTCCCTCGGCTGGCAGCTGGTCAGGCCCACTCTGGGGCTAAACCTGGGCATGGGGCTGGGCTCGGCTCCCAGAGCACTGCACTGGCCGATTCCTGTGGACCTGCCGGGCTCTCCTCAGTGGGAGGTTAGCTTCTCTGTGTCATTTTGTAGGTTCTGAAGCTACAAAGTTTGTTTAGAGTCCCCTTTTACATGTATTGGGAAAGGTGGGAGCCGGAGCAGTGGGGAGGTCCTGCTTCTACTCCTCCATCTTGATTCCTCTCATCAGTTTCCTTTTTAATCCCATGTATTTTATGTATTTAAAAATATTATTTTCTGAGATTGTATTCAGATTTCATCAGGCTGTCAAATGGGTCCATGACACACAGAAAAAAATTGAGAACCCTTGCCTTAAGTTGCCAAATTGTGCTCATGACAACTCTAGAAAGCAATCTGTCAACATTTTCCAATTCACAAGTAAATTTTATTATCTGTTTCCCCCTCCTCAATACAAGTTTAAATTTTTTGAGTGCAGTGATTATGCCTTACACTTCTTCAGAATCCCCCATTGTACCTAGCACCACATTGTATACAACATGTAAAAAAACATTTGCTGATTTCCTTTCACCAATTTCTTTTCAATTTTCCCAGGAGACACTTAATGAACCAAAGACATATCCTTGGTCTTGGCTGCTAGACTTGTCTCCCTAATAAAAGAGGATTATCTGTCTAGATATCTGGAGGGATGTGCTGGTAAATCAGTTTAACAACTGATTCTCTGACAAAAAATTGACACACCTTTCAATTTAATCTGCATTACTAACATGAAAGCTGGTGGAAGCCGGCTCCAGCACAGCCCTGGATGGCCTTTTCCTTAAAGTTTGAGCCCTCCAGAAGCCCACTCCCTGGTCTGAAGGCAGCCATGTTCCTCTGACCAATGATAGGGAGTTACAAAAAGATTCACAGGTTAATTTTAAACAGAGAAACCAGAACTGGCTATACAAAAAGAATCTGATGATCCCACAAATGACTCCAGAGAATGTTCACTCCCACTGTGTGTTTTTATACGCACACGTGAATGCTATATAATTTAGTAAAATATGGACCTAGAAAAAGGTCTTCTCCTTTTATAGCTTGTTGATTCAGGCCAAGGACTGTCCATGCTGGGCTGTTGGTCCTTGGAGCTCGAGATCACAGGCCCTCCTACCTTTAAACAGAGTGCACTGTTGCTAGGTTTATGTAAACACCATCAGAAAAGCAACTAGAATATGGAAAGCCTTGCAAAGAGCTAACTTTACATAAGGTCAACAAGTCCCTTGACAAAAATTTTTATATAGTGCTCAATCTTCAAAATCCAGCCAAACCCTTTGTTCTCTTCATAACCCTTAGGCTAAAGAGGCTAATGAGAATCACAGACAACATATTAAATGATGGTATTCTCAGTGCAGCCTGGATTTCATTCTATAAATAATTTTAAAACTATTACCCAATAATGCCTTATAATAAAAAACCGACAAGGTCCTGCCCAACAAGCGACTGCTTGCGTGCTTTTGCACCTGGAGATTGAGAACTTTCTTATTATATGCCTCTGGTGATTTTTAGGTGTTTCCATAAAACTGTTGCCATTATTTATAAGCCAGGGGTTACTTCCCTTCTCTGTATGTTAAAATTAATGAAAACTTTAAAGATTCAAAGAAGAAGCACAGGTTCTACTCAGCCTGCGGCCTCAGGCTCTGGCCGGCCAGGGCTTTTACAAGCTGCCTGGCCTCACTTTTGGATGATGAGGCCCTCAGAGCAATTTGGAAATGAGCTTGACCCCAAAGGAAAAGAAAGGTAATGGGGAAACAATTTGCCAAAAAGCAATTCCACCCACCAGGCTTGGCCCCTCCCAGGACTGTTGGCTTAGGGGTTTGATAGCATCCAGCAGGTGGTAAAGCCAGCTCTGATCAGATGTGCTCCAGGGTTCTCTCGCTTCCTAAGGAAGGCATGGCCACTTGAAGAATAAAAATGCAATTTATGCCATTGGGCTCCAGGCTCCATTTTAACTTCTATTTATTGCCTGTATTTAGTGGTTATGCCCACTGCTTGCTTACTTCAGGGCACTTTTATGGGTACCAGGTGTTATCACTGTCATTTATAGACAGCACACTAACAGTGTTCACATGCACCCCAGTTGTACTCCCCAAAGCAGGTGAGGCCAAGGGATAATGGACAGCAACATAGTAGAAAGAAGGGCTATTTGAGGGCCATGCCCCCACTCACCATCTCTAAACCCCTTGCTCTTGCTCCAATCCACAGCAAAATTTCCTGATGCTGAACTCCTCCTGGCTCCAATTAACACTGGCAGGCCAAAGTTGATCCATGCCCAGAAGCCAACATAAAATAGGGCAAAGAGACCACAGTCTCTTCCCAAGGGTCACAACTCATCTTGAGAGAGCCTTGGTCTCCACAGCTCCACTCCCTGTGACCTTGCCTAGCCTACTACTACCTGCTTCTTCCAGCCTTCACTAACTTCTCTGAACTCCACTTGAGGCTGTCAAGATTCACTGTGCCCACTAGAATACCCCCAGGCTCACTGGGCTCCTTCTCCTTCTGGTCCCATCATATGGTCCCATTTCTGTCCATATCCCAATGTGACAAAGGACACAACTTGTTCCAACTTCCTCCTTTCCAAACTGAAAGAAGAACCCTATCCCCCATATCCAATGTTCTTCCCTCAAATTTTTTAAAAATAAATTCAGTGCTGACTTCTTGGCAAAACTATAAAATCTACCTTCAAGGATTCCCATATCCTTCTTGCTGGATGCCCTTGCCCATACCTCTAGATACCCATACTTAAGAGAGCCCAGAGCTCTCACATTCTCTTATAACTACCTGGAATCTTCCACTCTGCCATTTTTTCAGGTTTTCTATTCAACACCCTATACCTGAGGTTGAAGAGATTGACTCTCAGACAGGAGCCATTTTTAGAGAAGCTTCAAAGGTCTAGACCACTAGACCACCCTAACAGGGGAAGACTTACTCCAACAAGTAGGTGCCCCCGTGTAGGTACACCATAAGAAGACACAGAGAGGAGAATAGATACATATGCATATAGCCTATCTCACCAAAGACCCTTTCCAGATTTTAAGACCACCACTAGGACATGTGAATGAATAGTCAGTCATTTGGTCAGTAAACATTTATTAAGTACTAGTAAGTACTATATGCCAGATCCTAGGGTAAACACTAGAGAAAGGCAAAAGCAGTTCTTATCAGAGGGAAAGGCACTAGCAACTGAGTGGAAAGGGAAAGGCTCCTGCATTAGGTGGCATCTGAACTGAGTCTTGAAGTAAACTAAAGAAGTTAAGAGACACAGATGAGGAAGGGTGGGCATTCATTCCCAAAATGGGGAAGAGTCAGTGCAAAAGCAAAGAGATAGGAGATGGAATATTGTGTGTAAAGGACAAGAACATCAGTGTAGCCAAATCATGAGGAGGAAAGTGTAAAAAGAAGAGAAAAATAGGAAGGGACCAGACTACAAATCCAACCTGATGCAATAAACATCTATTAAGACCCTATCATAGGCCAGGCATTGTGCTAAGTGCTGGTGATACAATTCATAAAAACAAAAGCAACTTCTGCCCTCAATTTGATGGAGGGGCAGAAGACAGAACCCAAAAGAAGGCAGGAAAGGGAGGGAGGGGAAGAGAGAAAGAGGGTACACAAGATGGTATCTGGATTGGGGGCATCTTGTTTTGTAGAGATAAAATCATGCAAGACAGCAGATGCAAAGTAAAGTGAACTTAGTATAGTTATAAAACTCATGAATTGTCAGAGGACTTTATATTTGATCCTGGAGATAATAGAGAGTTATATTGGAATTTATTGAGCAAGAGGAGGGGAAATACAGTTAGACCTTTAGAAAAATCATTTTGGCAGCTAAGTAGAGAATGGGATGTATGGAGGAGACAGTTGAGGTAGGAAGACCAATCCAAAGGCTGTTGCAATTGCCTAAGTGAGAGGCGACGAGCATCAGAATGAAGGTGGTGGTTATATGAGTGGAGAAACGAAAACATGGATAAAAGACAATGTGAAGGTAGAAATGACATTTCCTCTTACTGGAGACTCTATTGTCATCCCTCAGTAACCTCTCCTTCTTTGAGGTTCACATAATCCACTTCTGCTATCCAATCAAAATTCTGGTACCTGTTGTCAACCAATCTCCAAGACACTCTTCTTCTTTCCTTGATAAGTTCAGGACCTATCCCAGGCTTTCTCTACTCTTCAGTTCCTGCCAGGGGACTTCCACAGACATATTGATATGCCCTCAAACACCCAATTTCATAGGTCCTAAACTTGTTCATTTCACATGATTACTCACCCCGTTTCAGCAACACATAAAAGCGGTCATACCTTCATGTAGCCATCATCAAATGCACCTTTTCCATGTTCACCAACTCTGAGATTCCCTTATCTCATCACAATCTACTGTGATCTTCCTGTCTTGCAACCCTTATCCCTCCATACCATGACCTCCATTCCCTGGACCCCTCCATACTTTCCCAAGCTATCAACCCTATACTAACTACACTTCCTTCCCTTCCCCATCTTGAGTCCTTGGTGAATCAGTTTAATTTTACTTTCCTCTCCTTGTGAGTCCCTTTGACCTTATTATGTCTCTGATCTTTCTCTGCCAAGGCTCAGCCTTGGATTATTCCCACTATTCTCTGCTTTTGCTCCTGTACATGTGCTGCTCAAGGAAATGTTAAAATAATAAAAACCGTGCTGACTGGGTCCACTACAAATGTATGTGATATACAATATGTTATTTTATGAAGTTATATTACATAACTTCAACTGGGCCCTCTTCGATTCAAGGCAGTCTTATGTACCTAATTATGTACCTAATTAACTAAATATGTACCTAATTAACTCACTCTCCCACTGACCACAGTAGCTTTTCCAAACCTTTTCATCCCTCTTCAAACCTTCCATAGCTTCCTTTCCTCCCACCTCTCAGCTAAGAACTTTGACTCATATTTTACTGGAAAAAAAAATTGAGACTATTTCCTGAGAGTTCCCTCTTCTTTCCCCTCCCTAATCTTACACCTTCCAGATGCCTTCTCTTCTCTGACACTGGAACCACCCTGGACCAGGCTCTCCTTTACCTCATGCCTGGACTATTACAATAGCCTGCCATCAAGTCTGCTTTCCACAAGACTCTTCCCTTCCAGTTCATCCTTCACTCAGCTGTCATTTTTTATGATCATATTAAATATATTTCCACATTAGTCATGTTGTGAAAGAAAAATCAAAACAAAAGGAAAAAACATGAGAAAGAAAAAGCAAAAAACAACAATAAAAAAGAGAAAATAGTATGCTTCGATATTCATTTAGTCTCCATAGTTCTTTCTCTGGATATGAACAGCATTTTCCATCATGAGTCTTTTGGAATTGTCTTAGACCACTGTATTGCTCAGAAGAGCTAAGTCTAATAGTCGATCACAAAAGGTTGCTTTTACTGTATACAATGTTCTCCTGGTTCTACTCATTTCATTCAGCATCAGTTTATGTAAGTCTTTTCCAGGTTTTTCTGAAATCCTCCCTCAGCTGTCATTTCTAAAGCTCAGGTCACCCACCTACTCAATAAATTCTAGTGTTTAACACTTCTAGGGTCAGATATAGAATCCTCTGTTTTTCATTCAAAGCCCTTCATAACCTGCCCCCTTTTCCAATATTCTTAGACCTTGCATCCCAGCACATGCTCTGCAATCCAGTGATACTGGCCTCCTTGCGGTCCTATGATGCTCTCTCTCCTGACTCCCCTCATTTTCGATGACTATCCTTCATGCCTGGAACATTCTCCCTTCTCATCTCCACCTCCTGGCTTCCATGGTTTCCTTCTAGTTCCAGCTACAATCCCACCATCTGCTAGAAGCCTCTCCCAATCCCCCTTAATTCTAGTGCCTTCCCTTTGTTGATCATTTCAAATTTATGTTACATAGCTTGTTTGCACATAGTGGTTTACATATTTTTCTCCCCATTAGACTGTGAGTTCCTTGAGAGCAGGGACTGTCTTTTACTCTTTTTTTGGTATCCTTTAGCATTTAGGGCAGGGCCTAGAACATAGAAGGCACTTAATAAATGTTTCTTTACTGACTGACTTGGCAATGGCCTGGATATGTGATGGGAGAACATGATTTGGGTGTTATCTATTGCTACTGGGTAAGTTAAAATGGTAGGATGATAATACTGACTATTCATTCTCTAGGAAAGGCAGCTGGCATTCTCTTCATGTTTCCAATGAACTCCTTTGTACAATCCTCTGGGCTATACCCCTTCCCCTCATTAAATGGTATGAACTCCCTCGCTGCTGTCAATAATTCCCTCACCAACCTGGTCAACATTCTCTGGATCCTCTATAAGTGCTCCTAAAAGTAGCCCCCAGAAGAGAACACAACATGTGGTCTGAGCAGGCCAGAATACAGTGGTATTCATCTCCTTAAGACTAGACCAGAGGCAATCAACATGCTGCTGAGCACCAATGCTGCCTTCAATACTCCAATTGCAATACCACAATGGGGAAATATTTATCAAAGTAAATAAAAATACAATAGAACATTGCACAGTTAATATGTGGTTTTCTAAGTCAGGGATATTTATGTATGGCTTAAAATTTGACACCATTCTAGACCCCATGTCTTTCTTAATACAGATTAGGATGGCATTAGAGTTTTTTTTGACCATCATAGTCAAGGTAAGGTAAGGTAAGGCAACAAGCATTTATTATTAGCTGCTTTTATGTGCAGACTACTGTATTATAAGCTGCGGATACACATTCAAACAAGAAGAAAGATATTCCCTGTCCTCAAGGAGCTTACATTCTAAGGGGGAAAGACAACACAAAAGGGAGCTGAAGTGGGAGGGGCATGAGACCAGCGTGGTGGAAGGATATTCCATGTTAAGGAGACCACAGAGTCAGATGTTCCAGGGTGAGGAGGCCCCAGGTATTTAGAGAAAATCTTAAGTGAGACTGTCCCTGAGGCATGGAGTTCAAGTCCAGAAAAACTTAAAAGCACAGCAAGGAGGCAATACTAAGCTTGTAGTCCACTAAAAACTTGCAATACCCAGCCCAGAAATTTTTAACTTTTGTGTGTTACAGACCCAGTGGGAAGGCTAGTAAAGCCCATTCCAACTCCTTCTCAGAATAACGTTTTGAAATAATTGAAGGAAATATTAATTTTTAGTTAAAAGTTAGCGGAAATATGCATATATAATTTCTAGTGTTTACATACAATACATATTAAATATATGCACATAAATTTCAGGGGGTACCTAACTTGAAGGGAACATATATGTGTATTATATTTCATATTATATTAAATATTATATGTTATGTTATGATGTTATGTTATGTTATGTTATGTTAATCCCCTGAAATGTATCCATGAACTAGTCTTATGTACCCCACATTAAAGACTCCTGCCCTAAAATAAAAGAGTGACTTATGTGTGAATTCCGTGTTCTATTGACCCAGTAAATGAAATGTTTTAGAGCAAGAGTCCTTTGGGGATCCCTCAAACCAAACCACATAGCTAGCCACAAATTTGTAAAGCCTGGCCTACTTTCAGCACCTAGAAAGAGATTTGTTTTTTTTTTTTCCTTTCAAAATAAAACTCAACAATGGCATGCCTAGCCAATGCTTGGGATCATTGTTTTGAAGAATTTTCACCTCACTTAAGGGAGCTTTGTACCTACACAATAACAAATCAAATTCTTCAAGAAGATGGTCATTTGACAGGAATGGCCTCAAGTTTTCTTGTCCTCCACAATGTGCTTTCAGAATGCCATCTAATGAAAGATTTGATATCATATTAATGTATTCAATGGGGCAGAATGAACCTGGTGGAGGTCACGGAGGCCAGAACTGGGAGTCAAGAAGGTTTTCATCCTGGCTTAGTGACCTGGGCCAAGCCACCTGCCAACTTGAGGCTCAGCTTCCTCTTCTGTAAAAGGAAAGGGTTGGACTAAATAACCTCTAATGGCTTTAGCATCTTTAGCAATCCTCCAACTGTTCTTCTAATCAGATACCTTTGTCTCGTTCCATCCTTTTCAGCTTTCTTTTAGGTGTTTTACTCCATTAAAATGTAAGTACCTTGAGGGCAGGGATTGTCTTTCTTTTTACTTTTGTATCTATCTATTTATATCCTCAATACTTAACATGGTGTGTGGTATACAGCAGGCTCTTAATTAATGCTTGTTGAGTGACAGAAAGATAGACTGACAGATAGAGATATGTGTATTATATGTATTCTAAATAATAATAATTTTCTATATCCTTTAGCTTGAAATAGAACTAAGAGCTACAAGTAAGTGTTCCTGTATGTGTGTATATATAGTTGTACTTCTTTAATGAGTGAAAATAATTGAAAATTCCATCTGCTACAATATGTTCACGCCACCAACATCAGAAATTTAAATACTCACGGAGTGAGTGGGAGTGCAGACATAGGGTTTTTTGAAGGATCATATGGACAGAATAAGAAAACATTGTGTTTTCTATGGGCCAGCAGATGGGTCAGAGAAAAACCACAAGCATATTTTTCAAACTTGGAAACAAATATGGGAGGCAAAATTCCCCATTATTACAAAGTAGCCATTTCAACAGCTGGGACCTAGAAAGCAAACAAACAACAGTGCCGAAAACAACTGCCAGATGCAATTTTCTCCCCTTTTGTTGATTCCTTCACAAGTGTGTGGTGCACATGTTTTGACTACTTCAAAGGAAACACATACCCACACCCCAGACAAAGAGAGAGGCAAACAGGCCCTGGATGATTTTCCCAGGTCTATTTTCACAAGGAAAAAAAATCAATTTTCTTTAATACATAGTTTTCCTATTAAACATTTTTAGAAGAAGAAGAAAAAAACAAGAGATATGTTCTTCTAATGTGCATAAAGCATCTGATGGTGCTGCCCTGTGACCTTGTGTGTGAGCTGAAAAAGAGGCACTTGCTTACAAAAGTAAGGACAGGAAGCCCCACGAAAGTGAACGGTGTGATACGGTCCCCAACAAAGCTAGTGCAATCTGAAAGTAAATCAAAGAGACTGGGTGTCCAGAACTAGGAAGGTGACCATTCCATTGTCCCCTATCCTACTCAAAATCCATATAGAATGTGGTTCACGTTTTATAAAAGGCTCTTGTAAGCCTGAGAAGGTCCAGCAGAGAACAATGAAGATGGGAAGGGGTTCAGGAATTGATAAGAATCAGTTGAAGAAACTGAAATGATTACTAAGGGGGAGGTAAAACATGATAACTACCTTTGAAGGCTGTTGTTCATCCTTCATTCTCCAAGAGGACCGTGACATCAGGAAGGTGATGCCATGACTTGCAAGTGAATTGGATTTAAGTGAGGGAGGGCTGTGCAAAGTCACTTTCTCCCCTAGAACCATCTGGGTCCAATGGCAAGATATAGATCAGGACAAGTGGAGATGACCCAGTTGCAGTGGGAAATCTTGACCTTAGGTCTTTCCCAGGTCTCAGTTTAACTGACGTAATGTTCATTCAATGATTAAGGCTAGGTAAGAAATGAGGCAAAGAATGGCCTCTTTTACCTAGTCAAAAATATTTTTTTGAAGAAGCTAGCCAAGAAAAAGGATTAGACTAGAGTTTGGCCCTAGTGGGCAGACTTCATGGCAATGATGGCTGTAAGTTGGAGAGGTGAATTTGGGGTTGATATTAGGAAAACCTTGTTCATAGTTAGAGTTATCCATAAGTGAGGCATTTCTCCACTACAGGCCTGTTTTCTCCTCTATAAAATGAGGACAATGTTCATAAATGACCTCTAAAGGACTCACCATCTTTAAAAATCTATGTTATAAACAAAAAAAGCATAGTATTTTTAGATTGAAATAGAACTGGTAGTTTAGTTCTAAATCCCTCTTCAAGCAAGGCTGGATGATCACTTGTCAGGAGAGTTGCAGTGGGGATGTGTTGTCAGGTATGGCTAGATTATGTGAGGTCCCTCCCTTCCAAAACTGAAGTTCTGTGATTGGGATTTGGTGATTCAATAATAAAAAATTTAAAAAAACAGATTTGTCTACTTGACTCCAGAGGACTGCATGCAGTCAATCAATCAATATTTATGAAGAGCCTAATTTGTGCCAGGCACTAAGTGCTAAAAATACACACACAAAAAGGAAAAGAGTCCCTGCCTGCAAAGAACTTACAGTCTAATGAATTAATCTAATAGATATAGATGGTACAAATTGCAAAGAGGCAAATTTAAGTTTGACAGAAGGAAAAAGTTTCCCAAAATCAGAGCTATCCAAAAGTAAATGGGCAGAGGTCTTCAAGCCATTGCAAGAGGGTTGCTTGTTTAAAATATATATGGGATTTATTTTCAAATGCAGATTAGACTGGAAGACCTTTAAGAGTCTTTCCAACTCTGGAACTCTGATTCTTTTGTATCCGCATAGCTCCATGCTCAGTGTACCATGCACATCTGGAAGAATTCAACAAATCCTTGCTGATTACTTGATGAAGAAAAAGCATCATGGTATTTTCTCCCATAGCTCCCATCCCTTTGCAGACTTTGTGTCCTTCACTGTCTATCAGACACTCTACATTCCTGCCAAATTGGCTGTTTGCAATGCCCCAAATTCAAAAGTCTGTCTTCCACTTGTGCACAAGCCATCTCCCAAGCCTGGAATGCTTGCTCTAATCATCTCTGAAGTTCAGAACCTCCTTTTGCCTTTCATGGCTCATCTCAAGGGCTGGAAAGGAGGGAGAAAAAAGGGAAAGAAATGATGAGAGATTGCTGGAAGTGGCAGCATCGTGGAGTCCTGGTTCCAGGCAAGATGGAGATCCAGGGGCAGTGTCTAAGTGTCCAGTGGGGTAGAGATGATGAGAGAGGCAGTTCATATAGAAGAAGCCGTACTGGATTGGATGTTGCAAAAACTAACAGCTCTGGAATTTGAACAAGTCATATGACCTTTCTTGGTCTCCGTTACCTCACCTATTAAACGAGCAGAGTTAAACTAAAATATCTCTAAGGTCTCTCCTTGCTCTCACATTCTATGATTCCATGAATAGTTCTGCAATGGAACACAATAGATACAGTAGATGACATTCATAGAGTGACCCATAAATCTACATCAGACCAATGTAAAAACGAAAACAAAAAACCACTCTCCAAAACCAACATAATTGCAAGCGTGTTTTCTCCTAGAGACAGGACACTCTTCTTTTGAACATTATAACCCAAAGAAGATGTGTTAATCACTTACACTATGCACTAGTAGGCATTCAAGATATAAAGACAAAGCAACACAGAAAGCAATATTTGTCCTGAAGTCAGTAGCTTACATTCTATTGGAGAGAGAAGACATGAATGCATAAGGAGATGCACTGTAATTTGAGGGGAAGAATGGCCTTGAAAGGAGACAAGGAGGGAGGGGTATCAGGAAAAACTTCCCAGAGACAGTGGAACAGAAGTCTAATCTTGAACGGGCTGCCGAGAGGCAGGAATTAAACATGACAGTGGTTTCCCCACCCAAACACTAAAGGCTCATGGCTTGAACAGAAATTTTCTAGAAACTATTAGTCAGGATTTGAACCCAGCTCTTTAGAAACATGAAATTGATTTTATCCAGGCAGTTCGAGAAGCCATGGGGATTGCTTTGGCCACCAGAGGGCTTTCCACACTGACAAAAGGTGTTAATAAAGTCCTGATCCGAAGGCTGTGAAAGTCAGAGGTCCAACCTTGGTCTCTAAAAGATATTAGGTACAAAACATGGCAGAATATGATTCTTTTTGGAATATATTTCAGCCCTCTACAAAAGTACAGGCAAGGGGAAAAAGCCCAGATCCTCCTAGCTGCTAAACATTTCCACGAACATAAAGCAACCACAAAGGTATTTGAATTTTGCATTCAAAACCAAAAGGAAATTAGCCCTGGAATCATCAAAGGAATCATCAATTCACCCTAAATTTTGGTTATTTATACATTTCCTTTCTTTATACAGATAGAAAGAATCAAATCTGACAGAAATGTCCACAAAGAAAAACTCTAATCTAATGGTTTGTCTTTAGGTCAAACGCAAAGATCAGAATTGTTTTTGGATCAAGATACCTCCTACCACCAGCCATGGTTCTGCTGACTGCAGTAAGTGAGATGATAGGCCCCATATACCTGACCTGCTTTTCAATTATAAATATTTGTATTTATTTTATATTATATTTCTAAATATTTACAATATATTGCATTTATATGTATTATGTTATATATTGATACATATTTATAATATATTATATTTATAAATATATATTTATTATATATAACAAATGTTTACATTTATTATATCATATATTTATAAATACTTCTATTTGGTATTTGTTATATATTATATAGTGCATTTATAAATATTTGTATTTGTTATATGTTATATATAATATATTTATATATATTTATTAAGCATTTACTTTACGCTAGGCACTATATTAAGTGCTGGGCACAGAGAAGGGGCTTACACCCGTGATTTCACTGATATGGGGGACACCCAAGTGAGAAAACAGTTTCAGTCAACACCTTTTCTGCAAGATATCAGTCTTTGAGTTGTCTTTGTAGGGTACAGAGAGATTGTGTGAAACATTGAGGGCCAAAGAGCCCATATGTCTAGGGGACGGGGGGGACTCGAACCTGGGTCTTACTGGCTACCAGGCCAACTTTCTATGCCATTCTATGTGACCAACATACACTGATTAAAAACAAACAAGTCCCTGTCCTTGAGAAACTGCCATTCTATAGGGTGTCCCTAAAGTCTGGACACATAGGAAATCTTATTAACTATGCATATTTTCAAGAAATGAAATGAATGAAATTTTCAACAACATTTTATTTAATTAGCATAAATTTTAGCCGTGACAATTTCATATGGAATAAAAGCTTTCATTAGCTACTGGGGACTATTTTCCATATTAATGAAATTAATTTAATTAATTAAGGATATTTCCTATGTGTCTCCTATGTCTTCCTATGAAATCTCATTTATGCTAATTAAATAAAATGTTGTTGAAAATTTCATTCATTTCATTTCTTGAAAATATGCATAATTAATGAGATTGCCTATGTGTCCAAACTTTAGGGACACCCTGTAGAGGGGGAGTGGGTGGGTAGAGCACACAGAACAATGTCGGAGATAGAGGTAAAGGGGCCAGAGGAGGGAGTGCACTAAACCAATTTGAGAAAAGAGAGAATACTATCAGGTAGGCAGATCAGAGAAAGCTTTGGGGGAAAGAAGGCCCCTGAGGTGGAAAAAAAAAAAAAGACAAGGAATTTGAAATACAGAGATGAGGAGAGAGCATATAAGAGGCGTGGGCGGACTGCCCATGTGAATGCTCTAAAGGAGAGTGCTGTATGCTGGAATGTGGGAATACCTAGCAGCACAATTTAGCTGAAACCTAGAGTATGACCATGAAAGGAAGTAATGCCAGATAAGTATCAGTGGTGAGAACACTGGACATAGAGTCAGGAAAACCTGAGTTCAAATCCAGCCTCCGACACTTACTAGCTGTGTGACCATGGGCAAGTCACGTAATCACTGTCTGCACAGTGTCTTCATCTGTAAAAAAGGGAATATTAAAAGTACCTACTTCTAGTGTTGTTATAAGGATAAAGGATGATAATAACTGTAAAGTGCTTTGCAAACTTTAAAGAGCCATATAAACACTAGTTATTATTACTACTGATAATAATAGTAATTGTTGATATTAACAATAATAGTAAGTTTTAATAATGGTAAGAACAAAGATGTAAAGGCAATGAAGAACTAGATGGAAGAACTGAAATTCTAAGCTAACATGTTTGTATTTTATCCTAGAGGCATAGCGAGTTACCAGGGATTTTTGAGTGATATAATCATCCCTGTATCTTAAGAAAATGATTTTGATCAACCAGATCTACTTCCATTGGCTCCTAACTATGTTGTTTACATGAGCCTCAACATACCTTCGCTTGTTATAGGGACAAATATAATAAAGTCAGTCTGTCTTTGACCCTCCCCACCCAAGGAGGATAAGGCCCTGGGATATTGCCAGAAGAGTTTTGTTAGAACCCCGATTCTTCTATGACACTGGGCTTCAGCTTATACCTCAGAGATAGCCATGAAATGCAAAGGCAGAAAATAACCAACCATTTGAGCTGATGGCCAAAATGCTTCCACCATTTCTTCATCTTAAAACAAAGAAGTAAATTATGTCCCTTAAAGTTCCTCCCTCCCCTACCCCCCATCTCTACCCTCTCATTGAATTTTCAGTGAGTTTTATCATAACCGACAGACACTAGGGTTTCAAAGGTCCTAGTCTATAGTTGAGTTTAATCCAGTTCCAACACCTCCCTTCTCCTATGCTCCAATTCTGTACTTCCAGTGGCCTCCTGTACCTTTAGAAAGGATGTGGGAGGGGCATCTAGGTGGCACAGCCCTGGAGTCAGGAGGACCTGATCAAATTTGGCCTCAGACACTTGACACAATTACTAGATGTGTGACCTTGGGCAAGTCACTTAACCCTAATTGCCTTGTCTTCCCCCCTCCAAAAAAAGAGAAGGGATGTGGGAGTTGGAAGGGAGAGAAAAGCTGATGATGGTTGCCTTACTGGCAAGGGTGCCATGGAAGAGTTGTAGTGTGGCAGAAGAAATACTGGGTCATGAATCAAGAAACCCAGGTTCTAGTTCCAATTCTGCCATTCACTATTTCTATGACCTCGGCCTTCAATGCTGTCAACCTGAGTTTGTGTTATCTGTCCAATGGGTTTGTTAAAGCCTACCCACCCTACTTCCAAAGAAAACTGCCAAGTTTCAAATGAGATAATGGATATTTAAGTCAAAGATCAACATGTCCACCTATCTTTAAATCTTCATTATGCATTTTTCCCCTCAACAATCCAGGCAAAATGACATTGACTTTGTTCCCTAGACTCCATCTCCAACCTCTACACCTTTTAGTGGTCATCCACCATGCCTGCAATGACATCTCACCTCAGCTCCACCTCATCAAATCCCTCTTTCTTCAAGAAACAGGCTAAGTGCCACCTTCAACATAAAGTCTTTCTAGCTGCCCCAGTGGATAGAGCATCAGGCATGGCATCAGGAAGATGTGACTTCAAATCTAGCTTCAGACACTTATTAGCTGTGTGATCTTGGGAAAGTCACTGATCTTGTTTGCCTCAGTTTCTTTATCTGGAAAAAAGGAGATGATAATACCACCTACCTCCCAGGGTTACAAATAACATAATATTGATAAAGTATTTAACCCAGTGTTGAGCACATAGTGAGTGCCTAACAACATGTGGCAGATGAATGTGAATTGTGAAGTTTTGTTATAATTAGCACCCTTCCTTCCAACTACCTGGTACTTGTTTTTTATTTATTCTGCATATACTTATATATGGAATCCCTTGATAGAATGAGATCTCCTTGAGAGTAGGTCCTTTCAAATTTTGAATCTGTATCCCCAGGACAAATGGGAGATACTAATCCATGTAAGCTTGTTGGTTTATTGGCTAAAAAATCCAATGTTTTTTTTTGGTCTGGGAACTCCCCAAAATCTCAGGTCTCTATAACTTAATAGAGTTAAGTTATAAGAGTCCAGAGGAGGGTCTGAAGTTTAAGTGACTTGGTGATGGTTATATAGCTAGTCAGTGTTAGGGGCTTCAATTAATCCCAAATCTTCCTGATTTGGGGTTCAGAACTCTGTCAGTCTATCCCAGTGGAAAGAAGCATACTTTAAAATGTGAAAAGCACCTCACAAATGCTATTAGCCACCATGGAAAAGCCCCCATCCCTCTACAACTTCAGATGGTGACTCTGAGCCAGCAGGTTACTACTCAAACACTCCTAGCCATCAGCCTGGCATGGGCTTCAGGCTTTGCCACGCTGAGAAATACACTTCAAGTGGCACTGTTCAAAGATCTAAACATCATGAGTTGGACAAGTTCCTTTACCTCCTTAGACCTTCATCTGTGAAATGGGGTTGGCAATTCAACACCAACGTAAAGACAAATAGTTGGCTCCAGATGAGCGACTGGATGCAATGGAAAGAAGAAACACATGAGTCCAAATCTGGGCTCTGCCACTTGGTACTTGGACGCCATGCCACCTCTGGGCCTCAGTTTCCTTATCTTTAAAAAGGAGTGGGTTGGACAAGATACTCATTTTTAGCTTGAAACCGATGATCTCTTCCAGCTCTAAAAGTCTGTTGATCGCTTGACTTTGGGGTCAAATTCAACATGAGCAATTTGAGGCCCTGAGGTCACTGCAAAGTATCCTTCCTCCTCTGAGCATGTTTTCAACAATTTGTCCATGTGGGAGATGTGGACATTAATGTAGCTCGACGCTCATATTACCGTAAAGTAATAGCACTGTGCCATGCAAAAGCTTCTTAATGTCAACCGTAACCTTCATAAATGGGTTTGTAATGAGAAACCCTTGTTTGTCATAGAGGAGGTATGATTGATGCGGTGCATGAACAAAATAAAGCCACAGTGACCATCTCAATAACACAAGCAGCTGCCAAATATTCATTTAGCAGAATGAGTTTAGAAAACTTTGAGCAGATTGCTTTCACAAGGCTGCTTTCAACAAAAGGAAACATAATTAACGAGCTAATATCAGCATGTGTCTGGCTAAGCTAATGAATATCAAATTACACAGAAACCTGTATAAATCATCATTACCCTGAATTTTAATTGAACTTGCAATTAAACATGACAAATTTTATATACACTAAACCTTTAATTTATACTTTCAAATAAGGAATAATTTATCATTTTTAGTATTTCATAGTTAATTTCCCAATATGTGCACTTCTAATTAACAAGGACAGACAGGAATTAAAAAAAAACACTTTTTCAACAGCTCCATTGATTATAGTATCATCCCCACCCCCCACTCTGTAAACATTACAAACAATGCAGCAGGAAGGATGGGGGTAGTCACAGAAGGCCCCTATTTGACAATTTTGGAAGATGTGATGTTCACTCCAAAGGGTAACTGGAAACCTGCTATACCCTATCCTAATCGCCTAAAAAAAAAGAGAGAAAAAGGCAGATGACATGTAAGAGAAGAGAGCCTCTCGCCTCTTGGTTATGGACTTCAGTCTCGGACTGCAAATGTCACTTGCCTATGCAGGACTCTAGGAACTCACTCTGAGAAGACGCAAGAAAAGCTGGGCCTTGTAGCACCAAGAAGCATTGAGCTAGCAATGTCTAGTGGCATAGGAAGTCTAAGCTACATATCTATTTGTTTTACCTGGCCCTACCTGCTAATGAACCCTGAAGATGAATTTTCATTTTATTAGTATAATTACACCACCATTATAAAAACACCTCCAGCCACCTCAGCATAAAAAGTATAGTGCTATTAAAACATCTATATGTGTGTGCATACACATACACATAAACATTATGTGAGTATATACATGTATGTGCATACACATGTATGTATTATGTTGACATATATGTATGTGTGTATATATCCACATACATCCATAGACACATACGATAACAAAATGGTCATAAAAGGGCTGCAAGAAAAACTCATCGGATTTGCTTTTCCATTACATCCACCATACTGTCATGGGAAACATGGTAGGCTGATGGGAAAAATGCCCTGGGATGCCAGAGACCTAGGTTCTGACCCTAGCCGTGCTTTTAAGCAAGTGACTACCCTGGGCACAAGTAGGTTCAAACTTCTTGGTACCTGTCTTCTCATCTGAAAATAAAGAAGAAAAACAAAAAACCCTACAGTAAGTAGTCTGGACAAGCATTTTCCTATGAGGTTAACATAAAGAAAAAAGGGATATGAAAAAAATGTCCATCAATAAAGCAAAAACACCATCCAGATGTACTGTGTTGTAATCATCACTACCATAAGTCTAAGAGAAGAAGAGAGGAAGCTTTCCAACTAAAAGGGTCCAGGATTACCAGTGATGGACGAACATGAAAACAGAGCTCAAGTTTCTATAGCATTTGGCAATAAAGTGCTTTACTTTCATTATCTCATTTGACCTTCAAATAATAGGCAACATTTATTAAATACTTAATACTTACCAGGCACTGTGTTAAGCACTCAAATACAAACAAAACTATACAACACAAGATATATACACATAGATATAGATATGATAAATATGAAATAATTAACAGAGGGAAGGCACTGGAATTATGAGGGGCTGGGATTAAAAAGCAAGGCAGTGAGGTGCTACAGTAGATAGAGCACTGGGCTTGGAATCACGAAGGCTCATCTTTATCTAGCCTCAGACACTAGTTATGTGACCCTGGACAACTCACTTCACCCTGTTTGCCTCAGTTCATCATTTATTTGTAAAATGAGCTACAGAAGTAATTGGTAAACCACTCCAGTATCTTTGCCAGGAAAATCCAAAATGGAATCATGAAGACTTGGACACAACAACATAAAAAAGTGGAGACAGAAAGATAAAATAATGGAGTGGAATCCAAGAAAAAAGATACATATACACACATACCTATCCATCTATCTACATATACACAGCTATATACATATATGTGTATATATGGACATATATATAACCCTAATTATATATGTGTGTGTGTTTATATATGTATATAGAAATGCCTCATGTCATATTATTCCTCTTAAAGTACTCTTTTTCAGTCAAACTGGCCATTTCCTATATATTATACTTCATTACATAAATGGTTCCCTGAATAGCGTAGCCTCATAGAATCCCTAGCTTCCTTTAAGACACAACTCAAGCCCATCTCCTAAGAGATATTTTCTAATGCCACCATTAGTATTTTCTCCCTCTAAATATTATTTTGTATTGCTTTCTATTTACTTACATGTGTATATGTGGCAATCTCCCATTAGAAGGTGAGTTCTTTGAGGCCAGGGACGACTTATGTTTCTGACTGTCATCAGTGCATTGTATAGAGTAGTTGGTTAATAACAGTTGGCCAAATTGAATTGAATCCAATGGCAAATGTCCATTTAATTTCAAGAATCATGACCCCAGAGAACCCCAAACCAGGGGGTTGTGGGCAGGAGAATGGATTTGTTGGAAAACAGTACTTGTCCATCCCTATGAAGCAGAGGGACAAATATTTTCACACATTATCAGATAGCTGAGTAAAACAGCCTCCCCTAGAATTTACAACTGAAGGCTACCAGAATTTACAACTTGTGAAAATGTGGCTGTCCGTATTTTCTCATTACGCTGTGTGCCAGCTGCAGATAGAGTGTACGCTTTCTTTTTTTCCTATATTTTCTTTTCTCCCCTCCATCTACTGTCTCACCACTTCCTAGTTAAACCTTGTCTCAAGTTATCAACACTCTCTGGAGAGATAAGGCTCTTCTCACTTACAAGCTGTCACTAATAATCGAACTTTCAAGACTCCATCTCCAAGAGAGACTACGGGAGCCACGCAGGTCACGAGAATTAACTGCCACCAGTCCTTGCAGAAAACTCTACTCATCAATCTACAGCTTTCTCGTCATAATTAGAATAACGGCTTTGAAAATTTGGGCTGATGTTGGCTTGGTCTTATGCCACAAAGAACGCTGATTAAAATCTTGGTGTGAAAGTTAATGATAAGTGCTGGTGGCGTTGCCGTGGAGACAGGGACAAACAATTCCCTCTCTGTGACATTTTCAATGTCCTGGAGAAGAAAAACTGTCCTCTTTAGTGCGGCAGCGTATGAAGCTTATTTATGGCTACAGGGCTCCCTGGATTGATGACTGTCGTAACATACTGTCAAATCCTTTACAGACACATTCTTTTTTTCCCCCCAAGCCCCTGGTGCAGCAGGGATAAAATAAAATAACAAAAACAAATCCTGAAGGGAAAAAAATTCTCCAACAAACCAGTGATGGCCACTGGTGGAAAACTCTCTTGTCCCAGACCCTAGAATTAAGAGTATGCTACCACACCCCTGGAGAGCTCTGCTGTGGGAGAGCTCAGTCAGAAAGACCAATGGCAGGGCTATCAGATCACCCCAGATACAGGTGTGTGGGGAGAAAAGTCCTGGTTGGACCATCTATTATAGAATAAAAATTGCCAAAATGATGAAAGGCAGCATGGGATAGCAGATGAAGAGCTAGACTTGGAGTAAGTAAGTCCTGGCTCCATGTCTTGTATCTGATGCCTATTAGCTATATGACAGTGAGCCTCAGTTTCCTTCTCTATAAAATGGGAATGTAAAACCAGGAGTACTTGCCTTAAGAGGGTTCTTGTTAGACACAGACAAGATGATGTCCAAGAAAGTGCTCTGTAAGCAGTAAGGGGCTATATGAATGACATTATTATTAAAAACAGCTAGGTGGTACAGTGGATAGAGCCTGGGGTCAGGAAGACTTGAGTTCAAATCCAGCTTCAGACACTTAGTAGCTACATGACTCTGTTTGCCTCAATTTCCTTAACTGCCTCCTAGGATTGTTGTGAGGATCCAATAAGATAAGAGCTATAAATTGCTTAGCAAAGTTCCTAGAATATAATAGGCATTTAACAAATATTCATTCTTTGTTATTGTTGTTGTTATAATTGGAACAGAACCTGGTTACATATTACTCCCATGTGAAAAAACTCTATCAATCCAGACTAGCATCTCATATGCAACTTATAGTCATATACAGCTTCCTAAGACACTAAGAGGTCATGTGACTTACCCAGGGTCACACAATCAGTATGTGGCAGAAGCAAGATTCGAATCCAGGTTTATCTGACTTTGAGGCTGGGTTTCCAGTCATTAAAGTCGTGCTATTATTATATCATTCTTTGCATCTTTTTCAACAGATTTCAGATAGAAATTGACTTGGGGTGTGTTTCTATCCTGTCATTATTCTGTTCTATTTAATGTTCTGTAAATAATTTCAGAGGGAGATAAAATGATTTGGAATTGAATGAAAGTACCAGGAAATAGTTTCATCTTCTGTAGGTTCAAGGAAAGCACTTTCAGGAAAACTTGTGGCAGACTGGATAACCGGGAAGATTTGTACTTCATCTTGTTCCCATGTGGCTTTGCTTTCTTCTTCTAGGTCTTTATATTTTGAAAGCTTTTTATTCCTCACAGTTTTGAGAATGAGTATTTGTGATGGCATCGATTAAAAGTGTCCTAAAATGTTTATGCCTCCGTGTTATGTAAGGCAATCACAATTTTGTCTGGGAAAATGCTCTGGTTTTATAACCAGCTAATTTGTTGAATTTTCAAGGATATTCTGTGGCATTGTTAATTAATCAATTATTGTTCTAGTGAACACTTGTAAGCTAATTGTAAGTCTAAAATACAGAAAATTTTAAAATGACACTGCATCCATAACGTTTTCTCCTTTCTCTCCTTAAAGAATCATGTATGTCAGAATCACAGGGCTAGATGAGACCTCCAGGGGGCCATTGAGGTCAGCCCTATGGCTCCGTACTTCACAACACTCAAACTCCTCTGGTCAATTCTGTGTCTGATGTCTAGGTAGTTCATACAACATGTCGCAGTAGGGGGTACCCAATAAGCAGTTAATCACTCTTTCCATCAGATGACATGGCCATAGCAGTCCTGACCTTTCTTACTGCAGGGGTCTGTTAAAAGCTCTTTGGCTTCCTCTACGAAGTGGACACATTTTAGTGGCAGACAAAGTGACTCTCTTATGGCTGGTAATCAGTCCATAAAGACTGCCGAGAGCTAGAGTATTTTTATCATGCCTTTCACTCAAGCATCCTAGTTATCATCATCATTATTGTTGTTGTTATTAATAATGATAATGAAATAAACTATGCAAATGGGGAAACAGCTCCAGCCCTAAAGTGCGTATGTGCAGTAATGTGGCAATTTATCCAATAATGGAATCGCAAAGTGATTTTATTTGCTTTTATGGTCCCTTTCTTTCAAAGGAGTCGGGCATCAATAATAGCAATAGTAATGAAATCAACTATGCAAATGCCACAATCGTTTTTATCCTAATGTAGCAATTTAGCCAGCAAAGGAAATACAAAATCATCAGATTTTATTTCAGACAACCCAACACAGGCAGAGCTTGGAATGCTAATTTACTTGAGGCTACCCAGATTGTAATCCCCTGTTTTCTAAGAGCCAATGACCAAAAATGGTATTCCTTAATAGGAGGATCCCAGAAAATGATTTTGCATGGAGGGCTTTTTGTCCAGGGAATGAGGAGAAGACAGAATAATCTTGTTATCATATTAATGTTGCGTATTAGGACCACAGGTTTGGGCAGTAGTAATCAGGTCCTTAGATAAGGAACGGAAGAGGGGGTGGAGCCGAGATGACAGAGAGAAGGAACTCACCTGAGTTCTCCCCCAAACTCCTCCAAAGACTTTAAATAATGCCCTAAAACAAATCCTGGAATGGCAGAACACACAAAAGGATGGGGTGAAACAAAGTTCCAGTTCAGGGATAAGGAGTGGCAAGATAAAGGAAGGCTTTCTATTGGACTGGGGCCTTCTTATATCCTGACAGATAACCCTTCATGTAGAATTTAATGCTCTTCTGCTCATGCCCTTCCTTCTTTAAGATTTTCTTTTTTCCTCTGAGTCTTAGCTTAATTTAATGAGAAATCTCATGCTGGATGTGGGGGCAGAGGAACTCTCAGTGAAAGTCAAGAATAATTCCTAGAGACACCAGAATACAAAATTACAAAGGAGTGGGGATAGCCATAAATATGGACTACATGACAGAGAGGGATCCATCCTTTAGTCATTCAACAAACATTCATTAATTGCCTGCTATGTGCCTTGTATTATACTAGATTATGGGGAAATAAAGACAAAAATTAAATAATTTATGCCTTCAATTGATTTTATTTAATATTCAATAAAAAGCAAAAAAATAAGCAAGAAAAAACTGAGTTGAATAGAATATTAGAAAAATTAGATATAAAAGACCTTTGGAGAAAACTGAATGGGAATGGAAAGGAATATACCTTTATCTCAGCAGTACATGGCACCTACACAAAACTGACCATGTAGTAGGGAATAAAAACCTCAAAATCAATGTAGAAAGGTAGAAATATTAAATGTGTTCTTTTGGAATTATAATGTAATAAAAATTACATTCAACAAAGGGCAGTAGAAAGATAGATTAAAATTAACTGGAAACTAAATAATTTAATCTTAAAGAATGAATTGGTCAAAAGCAATCATAGAAATAATCAATAAAATTTATGGGATGCAGCATTCCTATTAAAAACAATAGAGAGCATGGGAATAAACGGAACTTGTCTTGAAATGATAAGTAATATTTATCAAAAAGCATAAGCAGGCATAATCTCTAATGGGGATAAGCTAGAAGCCTTCCTAATACAATCAGGGTGACACAAGTATGCCCATCATCACCTTTATTATTTTAATATTGTACTAGAAAATGTTAACTATATATATAGTTATATATAGCATAAATATATAAATATAACTATATAACTATAGCAATAAGAGAAGAAAAAGAAATTAAAGGAATTAGCATAAGCAATGAGGAAACAAAACTATCATTCTGCAGATGGTATGATGTTATACTTAGAAAACACTAGAAAATCAACTTTAAAAAGTACTTGAATAGAGTGCTGGCCCTGGAGTCAAGAGGACCTCAGTTCAGGTCTGGCCTCAGACACTACACACACACACACACACACACACACACACACACACACACACACACACACACACACA